>NC_090754.1:48297223-48304723 GCF_036898095.1 Palaemon carinicauda
TACCCTGTAAAGTGCACTCGGGGTGCTCCAAATATGGCAGGGAGAACTTATGTCTCCGGCACGTACACCAAGCGTAGGGGGTGAACAGCCTAGACTCATGTTATATGTACATGAAATATATCTATACATATAGGATCTGTGTGAAAGGTTTATTTTTACATATCATCACCCTCATAAACTGACTGCCTAAGTCATTTTCTCCACTTGTTGGGAAATAAAAAAAAAAAAAAAAAAAAAAAAAAAATTCTCATTTCCTAATTTTTTATATCATTGTCGTGAGTTTCAATTCACAAATTTTTAACAGAAGAATTTGTGAATTAGAATTTGTTAATTGAAGCTCAATACAATGATATAAAGAATTAGGAAATGGGGTTTTCTTTTTTATTTCCCAACAAGTGGAGAAAATGACTTACGCAGTTAGTTTATGAGGGTGACGATATTGAATATCAATGTAAAAACCAAATCATTGTAATTTGTAACTCAAATATGTCGCTGAAGTAGCTGGCATGTGGTAATTGGATGCCAATTTCTCTTAGAGTAATTGACTAATCGTATTTTGTCTGGATTCTGCAGAGTGCGAACGTTGGTCACACAATCTGACCTCTTGCAGTATGACCTCTGACCTCACGTTGAGCAGTTAGCTACTCTTGAAACCAATTGTTGGGTTTAGTTATATTTGAGAAAAGGCTATGAAAGAAGTTAAAAGGAAATGAAACGCTATGAAAGAAGTAAAAAGGAAATGACAAGCTATGAAAGAAGTAAATATGTAATGAAAAGCTATTAAAAAAGTAAGTAAAAATTGAATGAAAGGCTGTGAAATAAGTAAAAATGAAGGCTATGAAAGTAAAAAAGGAAATGACAAGCTATGAAATAAGTAAAAATGAAGTCTATGAAAGTAAAAAAGGAAATGACAAGCTATGAAACAAGTAAAAAGGAAATGACAAGCCATGAAAGAAGTAAAAATTTAATGAAAGGCTATGAAAGAAGTACAAATGAAATGGGCTATGAAAGAAGGAAAAAAGAAAATGACAGGGTATGAAAGAAGGAAAAAAGAAAATGACAGGCTATGAAAGAAGAAAAAAATGAAGGCTATGAAAGTAAAAAAAGGAAATGACAAGCTATGAAACAAGTAAAAAGGAAATGACAAGCTATGAAAGAAGTAAAAATTTAATGAAAGGCTATGAACGAAGTAAAAATGAAATGGGGCTATGAAAGAAGTAAAAAAGAAAATGACAGGCTATGAAAGAAAAAAATGAAGGCTATGAAAGTAAAAAAAGGAAATGACAAGCTATGAAACAAGTAAAAAGGAAATGACAAGCTATGAAAGAAGTAAAAATTTAATGAAAGTCTATGAACGAAGTAAAAATGAAATGGGGCTATGAAAGAAGTAAAAAAGAAAATGACAGGCTATGAAAGAAAAAAATGAAGGCTATGAAAGTGAAAAAGGAAATGACAAGCTATGAAATAAGTAAAAAGGAAATGAGAAGCTATGAAAGAAGTAAAAACTAAATGAAATACCATGAAAGAAGTAAAAATGAAATGGGGCTATGAAAGAAGAAAAAATGAAGGCTATAAAACAAGTAAAAATTGAATGAAATGCCATGAAAGACGTAAAAGTGAGGAAATGAAAGGCCATGGAAGAAGTAAAAAATTGAATGCCATGAAAAAAGTAAAAAAAAAGTGGAAATGACAGGCTATGGAAGAAGTAAATAGGAAATGACTGGCTATAAAAGTAAAAAGTAAATGACAAGCTATGAAAAAAGTAAAAAGGAAATGACAAGCTATGAAAGAAGTAAAACTTGAATGAAATGCCATGAAAGAAGTAAAAATGAGGAAATGACATGCATGGAAAGGAATACCAGACTTAGAAAGGAATAACTCGCTAATTGAAGAACGCATAAAAGGAAGAGAAAGCATAAAACGAATGAGAATGACGAGCCAGAGTGAAATAATTGGAGAAGGAATGACCTACTTAGAGAGAGAGAGAGAGAGAGAGAGAGAGAGAGAGAGAGAGAGAGAGAGGGATAGTCAACTTCGAAGGGCAATCACGATGAAGGACTTAACTTCTTACAATCTCAAGGGAAGATTAGTTATGTGTACCCTGGGCTAAAATGCTGTTGTGCAAAATTAACAATAGAAAATAATCCAGTACCAAGTCATCGATTGCTTTAAATGACATGCAATTGCTTTACAATTCCTAAGCTATTTTCTTTATATTCAATCTTCATCTAATAA
Organism: Palaemon carinicauda; assembly: GCF_036898095.1. Lineage (NCBI taxonomy): Eukaryota > Metazoa > Arthropoda > Malacostraca > Decapoda > Palaemonidae > Palaemon > Palaemon carinicauda. The sequence continues at coordinate 48,299,459 of NC_090754.1, forward strand.
TCTGTCTTCTTAGACATATGACGAAACCTTACACTAAAAAAATTGAAATAAACTAGAGGGGCACTCAGTACAGCACAGACCTCCACCGCAGCAGCTTATTTCTCGACCTTGACCTTTGACCTTAACATGTAATTATTGGTGTGGATTTTCATACAAATGAATATGAACCAAGTTTGAAGTCTCTGTGACAACGATGTCCAAATTTATGAATTGGAAATATTGCTTGACCTTTGACCATGACCTTCGAAAAATTTAATAATTTCCAGCTATTTACATAACAGTTAATCCCTACAAGTTTCATTACTCTACGATTAAAATTGTGGAAAGGAAGTTGTTCACAAACAAACAAACACACTATCAGGGGCTAAAATATAACCTCCTTCCAACTTCGTTGGCGTAGGTAAAAAAAATATATATATATATAGTTATATTTACATTTAAATTACTTGAGTCGTCTGATATTGGGGAATAATTTCCGATGAACGTAAAATATTTATAAAAATCTTGATTAAAATTTCGTATGGTCTTCACCTGAAAGGATTCTACCAGTAAATAATAAACCATAAATAAGAAATAACAACAAAATATAATGAAAATAAAAATAACATAAAAATCACGAAACAAGAATACAAAAGCGTTTGTACAAAGTCTAAACTTCTGAAATTACTCCATTTTACTATCTAACTATAAACCCTCTGGAATATTTGCTACGTGTGTATAACTAATATTCTATAAAGAAACGTAATTCAAAACCATACCATGTATTCTCTCTCTCTCTCTCTCTCTCTCTCTCTCTCTCTCTCTCTCTCTCTCATATTCTTTAAAGAAACGTCATACAAAATCATAATATCATTTATTTCTCTCTCTCTCTCTCTCTCTCTCTCTCTCTCTCTCTCTCTCTCTAATATTCTTTAAAGAAACGTAATACAAAACCAAACCATATATTCTCTCTCTCTCTCTCTCTCTCTCTCTCTCTCTCTCTCTCTCTCATATTCTTTAAAGAATCGTGATAAAAAACAACCATATATTCTCTCTCTCTCTCTCTCTCTCTCTCTCTCTCTCTCTCTCTGATATTCTTTAAAGAAACGTGATACAAAACCAAACCAAGTATTCTCTCTCTCTCTCTCTCTCTCTCTCTCTCTCTCTCTCTCTCTCGTTATTAAATTCACAGTCAGCGCGTGAACATCACACGTAAACAGCCTAATAGGCCTAACTTTAAGGAATCCAGGTAGATGTAAAACTTTTCCCTGGATTCAGGGGTAAATAAGCCTTTAAAGATATTACTGACTGATGTATACAATTTGGAGATTATTTTGGATTCTGGAACTTTGTATTGAACTTGTTATTTGTTAGAACATTAAACAAGATAAAAAACGCCAGGACTACAGAAAACTACTTCATATATATATATATATATATAATATATAATATATAATATATATATATATATATATACACGAATATATATATATATATATATATACACGAATATATATATATATATATATACACGAATATATATATATGTATATATATATATATATATATACATAGATATATATATATATATATATACACGAATATATATATATATATATATACACGAATATATATATATATATATATACATAGATATATATATATATATATATGTAAATATATATATACATATATATATATAAATATATATATATATATATATATATGTATATATATATCTTTTTCTAAGTGGGGGTACCTTAACGTGATGAAAAGGTTTCTGTATCGCCCTGATCAGTAAGGCTGTACTAGTCATGACCATCCACACTAGGTTAGTTTGCTGTGGGCGATCAGACAAAAATCCCCCCCACAATCACCAATCCGCAATGGCCAACGTGGTGAAGAAATATGGCCAAACCCCAGACATGAATAGGGACATGTCTGCAGTCTTTGTCCTGCAGTGGACTAGAAACGGCTGCATTTGTTGTTGTTGTTTTTGTTGTTTATATATATTAAATAGTAAATTCTGTCACAAAGGAATGAGTTCATAACTGCCCACAGACAGTCTTCTTCTATTAACGTGCCCCCCCCCCTTTGTATGGGAGTATACACAATTGCCTTCTTTTTTGAAGGACTTTGCTATGGCTTTGAGGTAGACCGTAGTCCCGATCGGCTGCCCTGCCTAACATCGCTTAGACCACGGTAGTACCCACTGCAATACGGGCTTTACCTGTTCACTACAACTTTGTGGCATCCAATCCTTAATCCTCTCCTTCCCGACGAAGGTAGTCTCCCCAAATTAACGCTGGAGGCACCGAAGGGGAATAAATCGGAAACTAACAAACGAATAGGGAACGACAGTTCTCTCCTCGCTACCCTGACAAAGTCTCTTAGTACTTTGAGAAACTTTCATTACTTAGTAATCCTAGAAACCTGACAAAAAAAAAAAAAGGATTATCCTACACGAAGTTCTGTTTCTGTTTACGAGGGGCAACGCAACACCCGAGGTAGGACCCCAATTTCCACATCTAGTTCACAGAAAATGAGTTTCGATGAAAATCAGTTATCGTTATTGACTTCAGAAAAAAAACTACTCTACCGATTTTAGTCTTGTTGGGTATGAACCAAGGATAAATCTGTAACATTTTGGATAAAGTACATCAAAGCACAAGTACGCAGCAGTACTTTGAAAATAATCGTAATGTTAAGTAAACGGCAAAAAAATTTGTTAGTTTATTTTTTGCTTGTGAACAATATTATGTAAAAATACAGAACCACTTTCAACGAAAATTGATGGACATGTAGGGTATGACGAAAGTACAAATCAATTATATAAAAAAAAATACATCGAAGTACAAGTACGCAGTAGAGTTAAGAGCAAATAAGAGCAAAATAAGACTTCTTGGCGTGGCAAAGACAAGCTCTCTCCTGAATGCCCCTCTATAGTCCATTTCTTTTAGCGAGGCATATTTGCACCGACTCGCAGCGGTGCCCTTTAAACTCGGAAAAGTTTCCTGATCACCGATTGGTTGTACAAGATAATTCTAACCAATCAGCGATCAGGAAACTTTTCCGAGCTAAAAGGGCACCGCTGCGAGTCGGTGCAAATATGCCACGCTAAAAAAAATGGACTATAGTTGTTTATATGTTTTAGATAATTTTCTTCAACCATTGAACTTATTCAACTTTGTATTTATGATATTTCAAATACTTTGTATCTTTATGATAGCCATAACAAGTTATACCAAAAAGAATTTTTTTTCCAAAAAGAGCTTCAATTCAATAAAGAATTATAATTATCTTGCTAATCAAAAACACTCATAACTAGAGGGGCACTCAGTATAGCATAGACCTCAGCCGCGGCAGCTTATTTCTCGACTTTTTGCTCGACCTTGACTTTGACCTTAACATGTATTAATTAGCGTGGATTTTCACAAACTCAAATATGATCCAAGTTCTTAAGCCTCTATGGCAACGATGTCCAAAATTAAGGCTGATTACCTATTGCAACTTCTGGAAGAAATTTCATTTTCTTCTATATGAAGTGATAAATTTCTCAATTATTAATTCAAGTGATTGATTTCTTCACCTATTGAAAATTTTGGAAGAAAGTTCCTTCTCCTCTAAATTAAATGATAAATTTTCCAATTCTTAACTAGAATTTTGAAGAAAGTTCCTTTACCTTTAAAGGAAGTGATAAATTGTCCAATTCTTAACTAGAATTTTTGAAGAAAGTTCCTTTACCTTTAAAGAAAGTGATAAATTGTCCAACTCTTAACTATAATTATTGTTCAATTTAAAATATTAAAACTTTTGGAAGAAAGGTTCCTTTTACTCTAGATGAAATGATAAATTTTTCAATTCTTAAGTAGAACTATTGTTTACATAACCTATTGAAACCTTATGAAGAAATTTCATTTTCCTCTAAATGAAGTTACAAATTTTCTATTCTTAAATAGAATTATTTCCTTCATATATAGAAATATAGGAAGAAGTATCCTTTACCAATTATCAATTAAAATTATTTTTCAATTTTCATATTGAAACTTTTTGAAGAAAATTCCCTTTCCTCTAAATGATGTGATCAATTACTTAATTATCAATTAGAATTATTGTTTAATTTACACATTGAAACTTTTTGAAGAAAGTTCCTTTTCCTCTAAATGAAGTGATAAATCACTCAATTATCCATTAAAATTATTTTTTATTTTCATATTGAAACTTTTTGAAGAAAGTTCCTTTTCCTCTAAATGAAGTGATCAATTACTCAATTATCCATTAAAATTATTTTTTAATCTTAATATGGAAACTTTTTGAAGAAATTTCCTTTTCCTCTAAATGAAGTGATAAATTTATCAATTATCAATTAAAATTATTCTTCAATTTTCATATTGAAACTTTTTGAGGACAGTTCTTTTTCCTCTAAATGAAGTGATCAAATATCAATTATCAATTAGAATTATTATTTAATTTACACATTGAAACTTTTTGAAGAAAGTTCCCTTTCCTCTAAATGAAGTGATAAATTTATCAATTATCCATTAAAATTATTTTTTTATTTTAATATTGAAACTTTTTGAAGAAAGTTCCTTTTCCTCTAAATGAAGTGATAAATTCATCAATTATCCATTAAATCATTTTTTAATCTTAATATGGAAACTTTTGAAGAAAGTTCCTTTTCCTCTAAATGAAACAATCAATTACCAATTAGAAATATTGTTTAATTTCCCTATTGAAACTTTTTGAAGAAAGTTTTTTCCCTCTAAATGAAGTTATAAATTTTTCCAATTATTAACAAGAATTATTTCCTTCACCTATTGAAACTATTGGAAGAAATATCCTTTTTCCTCTAAATGAAATGATAATTAGAAATCCTTCGCAAGGAGAGTGCCAGCCAACGATGGTCTCAAAGGGCTACGTAACTCTCCTATTCACTGAAGTCCAAAGCAAATATCTTCAGGATATAACTTCCTTTCATGTGGAACGGACAACGAACATAGTTAATTAGTTATGCAAATATGAAGACCTGATGGTCGCAAAATGGCCAAAAGGATCCTTAAGGATATTTTTTAAGAGGGTGCTGTCATTTCGTCCTATTCGAACCGCCACCCCCTTAAAAAAAAAAAAAAAAAAAAAAAAAATAAATAAAAAAAAGCCCTTTTCAAAAAGTATATATATTTCTGTGTCTTGCTTCCTCAAATTAGAAATTTATAGTTGGGTGCTTTCAAATGAAAGAGAAGTCTTTATTATCTAATAAATATCGACACACACATATATACATGTATA
>NC_090754.1:48309723-48317131 GCF_036898095.1 Palaemon carinicauda
TAATAATAATAATAATAACAATAATAATACTAATGATAATAATAATAATCATAATAATAATAACAATAATAAATAATAATAATAAATAATACTAATAATAATAAATTATAACGCAATGTTTACATCACTTGAAAATCACCGCAGCATACCCGCGTAATATCCCAAATAAATGAGCTTAATATGTGCCTAGTAGATTAGGTAATTAGGCTGTATGAGTAGAGACTTAATTGCCTCGTTAAGTGATATTTGCGACTTAACAGCTCATTGCGCAACTGGCATGAAAAAAATCTAAAGGGAATTGAATCATTTTATATTCAGATGCTACAAAATAAACTTACAATACATAAAAAAAATTGCATTGTTTTAAATTTAGTTGCTCTAAAACATAACTTGTGATGCATGAAAAAAAAAATTGCATTATTTTACATTCAGATGCTCCCAAATAAACAAATTTTTGATTTATAAAAAATTGCATTATTCTATATTTAGTTGCTCTAAATAAACATAAATTGTGATACATAAAAAATTGCATTATTTTATATTTAGTTGCCCTAATCAAAAATATTGTGATACATAAAAAATTGCATTGTTCTAAATTAGATGCCCTAAATAATCATATATTGTATATAAAAAAATTAATAATTTTATAGTCTGTTGCTCAAAAATGAACATAAATTGTCATACACAAAAGAAATGTATTATTCTATATTTAGATATTCCAAATAAACATAAATTGTAATACATAAAAAATGGCATTATGCTAAATGTATTTACAGTAAATAAGCAAATTGTAATACATGAAAAATTGTATTACTTTGTATTTAGTTGCTCAAAATAAACATAAATTGTAATATAAAAAAAAAAACTGTTGGGTGTTTGTTCATGAGCAAAGCATTTACTGTGCATACAGCGAGTTGAAATATATGAGTAATGAGAATTGCATTATTAAACCTTTAATTTCCCCAAATAAACATAAAGTGTAATACAAAAGAATTGCATTATCCAACATTTAGCTGATCAAAATAAACAAATTTTAATATATATATATATATATATATATATATGGCTTATTTGAAATATGAAAGAAACACGTTTAAATGTGCAATAAATTCATCATATATATATATATATATATATACACATACATATATATATATATATATATATATAAATTGGTGTTTGTTCATGAGCACAGCATTGTTCAGACATTGAATTAAGATATATAAGCAATACGAATAAAAAACAATGACAACAACAAATGCAGCTGTTTCTAGCCCACTGCAGCTCAAAGGCCTCAGATATGTCCTTATTCATGCCTGTGGTTTAGCTAGTTTTTCATCACCATGCTGGCCACTGCAAATTAGTGATGGGTGGAAGAATTTAGTCTAATCGCTTACAGCAAACCAACCTAGTATGGGTGGCCCTAATCACTATAGCTCAACTGATTATAGTGACACATAAACGCCTTTACCAATTTAAGGTATTCCCACCCAGATAGGGATAAACCGTATTTATTTAATAATCCTAAATAGAAATATATATATATATATATATATATACATATATATATATATAAATACATATATATATAAATATATATATATATATATATCTTTTCTTTAATTTCAAATCGCTGCCTGTAAGAAGTGCCAAAAACCGATAAAGTTAAAGTAAAATTATTATATAATTCATATAAAAAAAGACCACTGACTCTCTCTCTCTCTCTCTCTCTCTCTCCTCTCTCTCTCTCTCTCTCTTTCCCTAATACGGAGCTCATTATGAAATACATATGAGTAAATACAACATTAGTGGACGACCAAATTGAAAACAAAAATTAAATTGGACTCGAAGTTCCTAATTAATTTGCGAAAAAAAAAACACATTACCCGATATATAACAAATGACGTTACGTGAATCCTGTGCCGTTGTAATAAAGAAAAAAAAAAACACATGTAGGATTGTATTTTGGGTGTTTGTGTGTGTACTAAAGGTGATACAAGGCTGAGGGGAGAGAGAGAGAGAGAGAGAGAGAGAGAGAGAGAGAGAGAGATCTTCGAGGGAGATAGAGTGAAAGCGAGAGAAATTCTGTGTGAGAGAGAGGAAGAGAAAAAAAAGATTATGAGAGAAAGAGAGAGAGAGAGAGAGAGAGAGAGAGAGAGAGAGAGATATCGAAGTGCAAGAGAGGGGAATTCTGTGTGAGAGGGAGAAGAAAAAGAGATTCGAGAGAGAGAGAGAGAGAGAGAGAGAGAGAGAGAGAGAGATCTTCGAGGGAGATAAAGTGAAAGAGAGGAATTCTGTGTGTGAGAGAGGAAGAGAAAAAGATTCTACGAGAGAGAGAGAGAGAGAGAGAGAGAGAGAGAGAGAGAGAGAGATTTAGCAGGATGATGAATGTTGTTGTTATATTTGTTTTCAAAGCCATAACCTTCCACAATTGATGATCTAGCGAGCAAAAACTATAAATATACGACTGAATAAGTCTTAAGGAGATACGTGGTTAGTCTCAATGGAAGTATATTGTACGCCAAGTATTTATTTTCTCTTTCTGACCTGCACACATTACAATCATGCACGCAAAGACACGTGGACACATACACACGCACACTTTCTAAGTGGGCATACCTTAATGAGGTGAAAGGGTTTGTGTATCGCCATGATAACGAAAGCTGATTAGTCAAGGCCACCCATACTAGGTTGGTTTGCTGTGAGCGATCAGCCAAAATCTCCCACTATCAACAATCCGCAGTTGGCCAGCATGGTGATGGCAACTGGCCAAAGCCCAGACATGAGTAAGGACATGTCTGTGGACTTTGTACTGTCGTGGGCTAGAAACAGCTGCATTTGAAGTTTTAAGAAGCTAAAAAAATAGGAATTCATCTGCAGTTGATGAGATTGCAAGCTAGTTGCTACGGTAAAATGGTCAAAGAGTGACTGAGAAGCTGACCTTAATTTGCATGATATGCTTGTTCAGATGAAAAGTTACAATGGAATGCGTGAGAGAAATAACATTTCATATGTATAATGTAGTATAATGAACTAAAAAGAAATATTACGTGATAGACTAAAGAAAGTAGATGGTAGAAGTTGAATAAGGAAAAAAAAAGATCTTTGAAAGGGGACTATCAGCGTGTTTAAAATTGACTGGTTTGGTTTAATAGTAGATTTAAGACTAGTCTCTACGTATGATGTAAAGTAATAAGCCAAAGAAAAGACAGAAATTTAAATTGTTAAAGTTGGGGCATAGGAAAATGAATGGAAACAATCACAGGGATATAGTTCTTTAGAGATAATAAAATACTCGATGAGATAATGAAGGGAATAAAGCAGAAACTAGTAAAATAGGTTGAAAGTGTTTATAAGAGGTAAAAGCTAAGAGTCAATATGTATTATTGTAAAATTATAAACTACGATTTGTAATAGGGGTGGTAATAAAATTAATGCAAAGTTAAGAGAAAAAAATAACTCACTGAATATGTCTATAAAAATTGATATAAATTTTTCTCTTTTTTACACCGAGTCTATTCAATATTCCAAATTATATAAATTATGTTGTTCACCCTACAAATTTTAAGTCGGTTATTTGTGTATCTTTTTCTTCTTCAAAGCCAAGTTGGATAATATTTCCTGTTTGTTTAGTCCTTATGGTCTAGATTTCATACCTAAATTAGTATTTTCTTTCTGCTTCTCTCGCTTCATCATTTAATTCTTAGCACTTCCTAGACCAGCTGAACGTTTGCATAATAATAATAATAATAATAATAATAATAATAATAATAATAATAATAATAATAATAATAAAGTACTTGTTAAAAAAATCTAAAGCATTAATAATTATAATCAAAATCAATAAAATAATAATGGAAAAATTTAAATAATAATATCAATTAAAATGATCAAAATATATTAATAAAGTTCTTTTCTTCCCATATGAATATTAAGGAAACTCGTTTATAACATTCCTTTTCTCGTCTTGACGAAGGACAAAAATCTAGTTACGAGAGAGAGAGAGAGAGAGAGAGAGAGAGAGAGGAGAGAGAGAGAGAGAGAGAGAGAGAGAGTAAATTGTTTAGAACTAAAATAGGTTAATTATAAACATGAGAACAAATTATCTAGAACTAAAATATGCTATTTATATAAAAAAGAGAGAGAGAGAGAGAGAGAGAGAGAGAGAGAGAGAGAGAGAGAGAGAGAGAGAGAATATTTAGAGATAAAATACGCTAATTATATAAATGAGATAGTAAATTATATAGAACTGAAATATGCTATTAATATTAAGGAGAGTAAATTATTTAGAACTAAAATATTCTAATTATATAAATGAGAGAGAGAGAGAGAGAGAGAGAGAGAGAGAGAGAGAAATTGAATGAATTAGAACTAAAATATGCTAATTATATGAGAGAGAGAGAGAGAGAGAGAGAGAGAGAGAGAGAGAGAGAGGATGAAGTATGTGACAAGAATAATCAGTCTGCGAAATGATAAATACAAAAATCCAATGAGAAAATCAAGATAATTTTCCTTTTTCTTCTTGCTACTAAAACACGAACTAATTATCTATTGACTTTGATTTCGTGAAACGTCAAAACATCAATCAAACCACAACACAAGTAATAATAATAATAATAATAATAATAATAATAATAATAATAATAATAATAATAATAAAATTAATAACAACAACAATAACAACAGTAATAATAACAACAACAACAACAACAATAATAAAAAAATAATAATTATTATCATAATAAATATAAATAATAATAACAATAATACTAATGATAATAATAACAATAATAATAATAAAAATGAAAATAATAATAATAATAACAACAACAGTAATAATAACAACAACAACAACAACAACAACAACAACAACAATAATAATAATAAAAAAATAATAATAATCATAATAAAAATAAATAATAACAATAATAATAATAATAATAATAATAATAATAAATAATAATAATAAATAATAATAACAATCAACTAATAATAATAATAATAATAATAATAATAATAAATTATCATGCCATGTTTACATCACTTGGAAATTACCGCAGCATACCCACATAATATCCCAAATAAATGAGCTTAATATGTGCCTAGTAGATTAGGTAATTAGGCTGTATGAGTAGAGACTTAATTGCCTCGTTAAGTGATATTTGCGACTTAACAGCTCATTGCGCAACTGGCATGAAAAAAATCTAAAGGGAATTAAATCATTTTATATTCAGATGCTACAAAATAAACTTATAATACATAAAATATTGCATTGTTTTAAATTTAGTTGTTCTAAAACATAAATTGTGATGCATAAAAAATGGCATTATTTTATATTCAAATGTTTCAAAATAAAAACGTTGATACATAAAAAATGCATTATTTTAAATTTAGTTGCTCTAAATAAAAATATTGTGATACAAAAAAAAATTGCAATATTCTAAATTTAGTTGCCCTAAATAAAAATATAGTGATACATAAAAAAATGCAATATTCTAACTTCAGTTCCCCTAAATAAACATAAGTTGTGATACATAAAAAATTACATTATTTCATATTCAGATGCTACAAATAAACATACATTGTAATACACATAAAATGCATTATTATATATCTAGTTATGCAAATAAGCCAATTGTAATACATGAAAAAAATGTATTACTTTATATTTAGTTGCTCAAAATAAACATAAATTGTAATACATAAAAACTGTTGGGTGTTTTGTTCATGAGCAAAGCAATTACTGTGCATACAGCGAGTTGAAATATATAAGTAATGAGAATTGCATTATTAAACATTTAATTTCCTCAAATAAACATAAATTGTAATACAAAAAAATTGCATTATCCAACATTTAGCTGATCAAAATAAACAAATTGTAATATATATATATATATATATATATATATATATATATTTATAAATTGGTGTTTGTTCATGAGCACAGTATTGTTCAGACATTGAATTAAGATATACAAGCAAAAGGGATAAAAAAAAATAACAACAGCAAATGCGGCCGTTTCTAGTCCACTGCAGCTCAAAGGCCTCAGATATGTCTTTATTCATGTCTGTGCTTTGGCCAGTTTTCATCACCATGCTGGCCACTGCAGATTAGTGATGGTGGGAGACTTTAGTCTAATCGCTCACAGCAAACCAACCTAGTATGGGTGGCCCTAATTAGTATGGCTTAACTGATTATAGTGACACATACAACCTTTCTCCAAGTTAAGGTATTCCCACTCATAAAGGGATAAACCGTATTTGTTCAATAATCCTAAATTGAAACACACACACACACACATATATATATATATATATATAATATATATATACAGTATATATATATATATATATATATAATATATATATACAGTTATATATATATATATATATATATATCTTTTCTTTAATTTTAAATCATTGCCTGTAAGAAGCACCAAAAAACCGATAAAGTTAATGTAAAATTATTATATAATTCATATAACAAGACCACACTCTCTCTCTCTCTCTCTCTCTCTCGTCTCCCCCCTAATACGGAGCTCATTATGAAATACATATGAGTAAATACGACATTAGCGGACGACCAAATTGAAAACAAAAATTAAATTGGACTCGAAGTCCTCATTAATTTGCAGAAAAAAAACACATTACCCGATATATAAAAAATGACGTTTCGTGAATCCTGTGATGTTGTAATAAAGAAAAAAAACATGTAGGATTGTATTTTGAGTGTTTGTGTGTGTACTAAAGGTGATACAAGGCTGAGAGAGAGAGAGAGAGAGAGAGAGAGAGAGAGAGAGAGAGAGAAAAATATCTTCGAGGGAGCTAGAGTGACATAGAGGGGAATTCTGTGTGTGACAGAGGAAGAAAAAAAAAGAGATTCTGAGAGAGAGAGAGAGAGAGAGAGAGAGAGAGAGAGAGAGAGAGAGAGATCTTCGAGGGAGATAAATTGAAAGAGAGGAATTTTGTGTGAGAGATAGAGAAAAGATTCTGAGAGAGAGAGAGAGAGAGAGAGAGAGAGAGAGAGAGAGATCTTCGAGGGAAATAGAGTGAAAGAGAGGGGAATTCTGTGTGTGAGAGAGGAAGAGAAAAGGAGATTCTGAGAGAGAGAGAGAGAGAGAGAGAGAGAGAGAGAGAGAGAGAGATCTTCGAGGGAGAGAGAGTGAAAGAGAGGGGAATTCTGTGTGTGAGAGAGGAAGAGAAAAGGAGATTCTGAGAGAGAGAGAGAGAGAGAGAGAGAGAGAGAGAGAGAGATTTAGCGGGATTATGAATGTTGTGTTATATTTGTTTTCAAAGCCATAAACTTCCACAACTGATGATCTAGCGAACAAAAACTATTAATATACGACTGAATAAGTCTTAAGAAGATACGTGGTTAGTGTCAATGGAAGGATATTATACACCAGTT
>NC_090754.1:48317631-48322631 GCF_036898095.1 Palaemon carinicauda
AAATAAGGGTGTTTGCATCCGTTCATATCGTGTCACTGTCCCTTCCTCTGCCTACTTGAAAAAGACGGCGCAGACGAAGACGACGCACACGAAGACGACGCACACGAAGACGATGAAGACGAAGACCACGAAGACGACGGAGACGATGACGAAGGTTCTATCATTTTTTGAAAATGGGGCTCCCCAAGTTTCATTTTTTGAAAATAGGGCTCCCCAAGTTTCATTTTTTTAAAAATAAGGGTGTTTGCATCCGTTCATATCGTCTCTCTGTCCCTTCCTCTGCCTACTTGAAAAAGACGACGCAGACGAAGACGATGCACACGAAGACGATGAAGACGAAGACCACGAAGACGACGGAGACGATGACGAAGGTTCTATCATTTTTTAAAATAGGGCTCCCCAGGTTTCATTTTTTTTCAAAATAAGGGTGTTTGCATTCGTTCAAATCGTCTCTCTGTCCCTTCCACTGCCTACTGGAAGAAATTATCTAGCTATCCATTTTCGACTTTTTTTTTTTTTTTTTTTTTTTTTCTTTATAGGGTCACTCAGATCTCATTTTTTTAAAAATAAGGGTGTTTGCATCCGTTCATATCGTGTCTCTGTCCCTTCCTCTGCCTACTTGAAAAAGACGACGCAGACGAAGACGACGCACACGAAGACGATGAAGACGAAGACCACGAAGACGACGGAGTCGATGACGAAGGTTCTATCATTTTTTGAAAATAGGGCTCCCCAGGTTTAATTTTTTTAAAATAAGGGTGTTTGCATCCGTTCATATCGTCTCTCTGTCCTTTCCTCTGCCTACTTGAAAAAGACGACGCAGACGAAGACGACGCACACGAAGACGATGAAGACGAAGACCACGAAGACGACGGAGACAATGACGAAGGTTCTATCATTTTTTAAAAATAGGGCTCCCCAGGTTTCATTTTTTTCAAAATAAGGGTGTTTGCATTCGTTCAAATCGTCTCTCTGTCCCTTCCACTGCCTACTGGAAGAAATTATCCTAGCTATCCATTTTCAACTTTTTTTTTTTTTTTTTTTTTTTCTTTATAGGGTCACTCAGATCTCATTTTTTTAAAAATAAGGGTGTTTGCATCCGTTCATATCGTGTCTCTGTCCCTTCCTCTGCCTACTTGAAAAAGACGACGCAGACGAACACGACGCACACGAAGACGATGAAGACGAAGACCACGAAAGAAAGACGACGGAGACGATGACGAAGGTTCTATCATTTTTTGAAAATAGGGCTCCCCAGGTTTCATTTTTTTAAAAATAAGGGTGTTTGCATCTGTGCATATCGTTTCTCTGTCCCTTCCTCTGCCTACTTGAAAAAGACGACGCAGACGAAGACGACGCACACGAAGACGATGAAGACGAAGACCATGAAGACGACGGAGACGATGACGAAGGTTCTATCATTTTTAAAAATAGGGCTCCCCAGGTTTCATTTTTTTCAAAATAAGGGTGTTTGCATCCGTTCATATCGTGTCTCAGTCCCTTCCTCTGCCTACTTGAAAAAGACGACGGAGACGAAGATGACGCACACGAAGACGATGAGGACGAAGACCACGAAGACGACGGAGATGATGACGAAGGTTCTATCATTTTTTGAAAATAGGGCTCCCCAGGTTTCATTTTTTTCAAAATAAGGGTGTTTGCATTCGTTCAAATCGTCTCTCTGTCCCTTCCACTGCCTACTGGAACAAATTATCCTAGCTATCAATTTCCGACTTTTTTTTTTTTTTTTTTTTTTTTTTTGTTCTTTTTATAGGGTCACTCAGATCTCATTTTTTAAAAATAAGGGTGTTTGCATCCGTTCATATCATGTCTCTGTCCCTTCCTCTGCCTACTTGAAAAAGACGACGCAGACGAAGACGACGCTCACGAAGACGATGAAGACGAAGACCACGAAGACGACGGAGACGATGACGAAGGTTCTATCATTTTTTGAAAATAGGGCTCCCCAGGTTTCATTTTTTTAAAATAAGGGTGTTTGCATCCGTTCATATCGTCTCTCTGTCCCTTCCTCTGCCTACTTGAAAAAGACGACGCAGACGAAGACGACGCACACGAAGACGATGAAGACGAAGACCACGAAGACGACGGAGACGATGACGAAGGTTCTATCATTTTTTAAAAATAGGGCTCCCCAGGTTTCATTTTTTTCAAAATAAGGGTGTTTGCATTCGTTCAAATCGTCTCTCTGTCCCTTCCACTGCCTACTGGAAGAAATTATCCTAGCTATCCATTTTCGACTTTTTTTTTTTTTTTTTTTTTTTTCTTTATAGGGTCACTCAGATCTCATTTTTTTAAAAATAAGGGTGTTTGCATCCGTTCATATCGTGTCTCTGTCCCTTCCTCTGCCTACTTGAAAAAGACGACGCAGACGAACACGACGCACACGAAGACGATGAAGACGAAGACCACGAAGACGACGGAGACGATGACGAAGGTTCTATCATTTTTTGAAAATAGGGCTCCCCAGGTTTCATTTTTTTAAAAATAAGGGTGTTTGCATCCGTTCATATCGTCTCTCTGTCCCTTCCTCTGCCTACTTGAAAAAGACGACGCAGACAAAGACGACGCACACGAAGACGATGAAGACGAAGACCATGAAGACGACGGAGACGATGACGAAGGTTCTATCATTTTTTAAAAATAGGGCTCCCCAGGTTTCATTTTTTTCAAAATAAGGGTGTTTGCATTAGTTCAAATCGTCTCTCTGTCCCTTCCACTGCCTACTGGAAGAAATTATCCTAGCTATCCATTTTCGACTTTTTTTTTTTTTCTTTATAGGGTCACTCAGATCTCATTTTTTTTAAAAATAAGGGTGTTTGCATCCGTTCATATCGTCTCTCTGTCCCTTCCTCTGCCTACTTGAGAAAGACGACGCAGACGAAGACGACGCACACGAAGACGACGCACACGAAGACGATGAAGACGAAGACCACAAAGACGACGGAGACGATGACGAAGGTTCTATCATTTTTTAAAAATAGGGCTCCCCAAGTTTCATTTTTTTTCAAAATAAGGGTGTTTGCATTCGTTCAAGTCGTCTCTCTGTCCCTTCCACTGCCTACTGGAAGAAATTTTCCTAGCTATCCATTTTCGACTTTTTTTTTTTTTTTTTTTTTTTTTTTTTTTTTTTTTTTTTTTTTTTTTTATAGGGTCACTCAGATCTCATTTTTTTAAAAATAAGGGTGTTTGCATCCGTTCATATCGTGTCTCTGTCCCTTCCTCTGCCTACTTGAAAAAGACGGCGCAGACGAAGACGACGCACACGAAGACGACGCACACGAAGACGATGAAGACGAAGACCACGAAGACGACGGAGACGATGACGAAGGTTCTATCATTTTTTGAAAATAGGGCTCCCCAAGTTTCATTTTTTGAAAATAGGGCTCCCCAAGTTTCATTTTTTAAAAATAAGGGTGTTTGCATCCGTTCATATCGTCTCTCTGTCCCTTCCTCTGCCTACTTGAAAAAGAGGACGCAGACGAAGACGACGCACACGAAGACGATGAAGACGAAGACCACGAAGACGACGGAGACGATGACGAAGGTTCTATCATTTTTTGAAAATAGGGCTCCCCAGGTTTCATTTTTTTCAAATAAGGGTGTTTGTATTCGTTCAAATCGTCTCTCTGTCCCCTCCACTGCCTACTGGAAGAAATTATCCTAGCTATCCATTTTCGACTTTTATTTTTATTTTTTTTTTTTTTTTTTTTATAGGGTCACTCAGATCTCATTTTTTTAAAAATAAGGGTGTTTGCATCCGTTCATATCGTGTCTCTGTCCTTTCCTCTGCCTACTTGAAAAAGACGACGGAGACGAAGACGACGCACACGAAGACGATGAAGACGAAGTCCACGAAGACGACGGAGACGATGACGAAGGTTCTATCATTTTTTTTAAAAATAGGGCTCCCCAGGTTTCATTTTTTTCAAAATAAGGGTGTTTGCATTCGTTCAAATCGTCCCTCTGTCCCTTCCACTGCCTAATGGAAGAAATTATCCTAGCTATCCATTTTCGACTTTTTTTTTTTTTTTTTTTTTTTTTTTTTTTATAGGGTCACTCAGATCCCATTTTTTTAAAAATAAGGGTGTTTGCATCCGTTCATATCGTGTCTCTGTCCCTTCCTCTGCCTACTTGAAAAAGACGACGGAGACGAAGACGACGCACACGAAGACGATGAAGACGAAGACCACGAAGACGACGAAGACGATGACGAAGGTTCTATCATTTTTTGAAAATAGGGCTCCCCAGGTTTCATTTTTTTAAAAATAAGGGTGTTTGCATCCGTTCATATCGTCTCTCTGTCCCTTCCTCTGCCTACTTGAAAAAGACGACGCAGACGAAGACGACGCACACGAAGACGATGAAGACGAAGTCCACGAAGACGACGGAGACGATGACGAAGGTTCTATCATTTTTTAAAAATAGGGCTCCCCAGGTTTCATTTTTTTCAAAATAAGGGTGTTTGCATTCGTTCAAGTCGTCTCTCTGTCCCTTCCACTGCCTACTGGAAGAAATTATCCTAGCTATCCATTTTCGACTTTTTTTTTTTTTTTTTTTTTTTATAGGGTCACTCAGATCTCATTTTTTTAAAAATAAGGGTGTTCGCATCCGTTCATATCGTGTCTCTGTCCCTTCCTCTGCCTACTTGAAAAAGACGGCGCAGACGAAGACGACGCACACGAAGACGACGCACACGAAGACGATGAAGACGAAGACCACGAAGACGACGGAGACGATGACGAAGGTTCTATCATTTTTTGAAAATAGGGCTCCCCAAGTTTCATTTTTTGAAAATAGGGCTCCCCAAGTTTCATTTTTTTAAAAATAAGGGTGTTTGCATCCGTTCATATCGTCTCTCTGTCCCTTCCTCTGCCTACTTGCAAAAGACGACGGAGACGAAGACGATGCACACGAAGACGATGTAGACGAAGACCACGAAGACGACGGAGACGATGACGAAGGTTCTATCATTTTTTAAA
>NC_090754.1:48327631-48330131 GCF_036898095.1 Palaemon carinicauda
TGCATAAATAAGAGGTAAATTAAGATGACAAAAGCCACGCGCAGGTAAGGACCAAATAAAGACTGCAAAATAGTAAAGTAATGTTTTCAATGTACCGCATTAGGTAGGCTACCTGGCCAGTTGCTGGGGCCTAGAGAGCCATTCAATGCACTATGAAGCAAGAGTTTAAAGATGTTGGACAGCAAGAAGGATAAAAATTGGATGCAAATAAAGGTCAAAGTGACGCCTCAAAGACCCTAAAGTACATACATACATACATATACCAAAGGCACTTCCCCCAATTTTGGGGGGTAGCCGACATCAACAAGAAACAAAAACAAAAAAGGGGACCTCTAATCTCTACGTTCCTCCAGCCTAACCAGGGACTCAGCCGAGTTCAGCTGGTACTGCTAGGGTGCCACAGCCCAACCTCCCACATTTCCACCACAGATGAAGCTTCATACTGCTGAGTCCCCTACTGCTGCTACCTCCGCGGTCATCTAAGGCACCGGAGGAAGCAGCAGGGCCTACCGGAACTGTGTCACAATCGCTCGCCATTCATTCCTATTTCTAGCACGCTCTCTTGCCTCTCTCACATCTATCCTCCTATCACCCAGAGCTTTCTTCACACCATCCATCCACCCAAACCTTGGCCTTCCTCTTGTACTTCTCCCATCAACTCTTGCATTCATCACCTTCTTTAGCAGACAGCCATTTTCCATTCTCTCAACATGGCCAAACCACCTCAACACATTCATATCCACTCTAGCCGCTAACTCATTTCTTACACCCGTTCTCACCCTCACCACTTCGTTCCTAACCCTATCAACTCGAGATACACCAGCCATACTCCTCAGACACTTCATCTCAAACACATTCAATTTCTGTCTCTCCATCACTTTCATTCCCCACAACTCCGATCCATACATCACAGTTGGTACAATCACTTTCTCATATAGAACTCTCTTTACATTCATGCCCAACCCTCTATTTTTTACTACTCCCTTAACTGCCCCCAACACTTTGCAACCTTCATTCACTCTCTGACGTACATCTGATTCCACTCCACCATTTGCTGCAACAACAGACCCCAAGTACAGTACTTAAACTGATCCACCTCCTCAAGTAACTCTCCATTCAACATGACATTCAACCTTGCACCACCTTCCCTTCTCGTACATCTCATAACCTTACTCTTACCCACATTAACTCTCAACTTCCTTCTCTCACACACCCTTCCAAATTCTGTCACTAGTCGGTCAAGCTTCTCTTCTGTGTCTGCTACCAGTACAGTATCATCCGCAAACAACAACTGATTTACCTCCCATTCATGATCATTCTCGCCTACCAGACCCTAAAGTAATGTGTACAAATCAACGTACGAGGTGTACTGAAAGCACGGATAGCAATGACTACGTACAGTTGGACCCGAATGCCTTGCACACCTTGCTCTGAGGCAATGCACCCTGTCGCACACTCACTGCGAGGCGAGTAACCAAACGGAAAGTGTAGGAAGAGATGGCCGAGATAGTGGTGCGGCTAAACACAAGAACTCGCCGCGCAGTAGGGGTATGGCACGGTGCACTTCCTCAGAGCGAGGTATGCCAGTAATTTCTGTATCCAACTGTACCTGAAAATTAGTAGTGTGTGGTCATAACGAAAAATGGAAAAACCTGTTGAGAACTGGATTTTGGAAATCTTCAGGAAGTACCCTATTAATCCTATTTAAAAAATCGTATACTTTAGTTCACTACAATATTAATGCATAATAATTCTTTAAGCAGTCAAATGAAATTGAACACTTACGTTAACTTATGGGACACAATTACCACTGAGACCAAGTTTAATGCAACAGTATGGATTTATGTATATTTGTCTATAATGGAAAGAATGAACTTTCCATCTATACGTCTCTTTGGAAGCAACATCTAAAAGAATAAAATACCTAAGAAATCAGCAAAAGTCTCTCTCTCTCTCTCTCTCTCTCTCTCTCTCTCTCTCTCTCTCTCTCTCTCAATAAACTATTACATACACATTAACTAATAAGTACAGAAATGATAAAGGAAACAAGAATCACCTCTCTCTCTCTCTCTCTCTCTCTCTCTCTCTCTCTCTCTCTCTCTCTCTCTCTCTCTCTCTCTCTCTCTCTCTCAATTAACTAATAAGTACAGAAATGATACTGGACACTAGACTAGACTAGACTAGACTCTCTCTCTCTCTCTCTCTCTCTCTCTCTCTCTCTCTCTCTCTCTCTCTCTCTGTCAGTAAACTATTACATACACATTAACTAATAAGTACAGAAATGATAATGGAAACTAGAATCATCTCTCTCTCTCTCTCTCTCTCTCTCTCTCTCTCTCTCTCTCTCTCTCTCTCTCTCTCTCTCTCATTTAATTAACTAATAAGTACAGAAATGATACTGGAAACTAGAAATACCACCCCCTCCCTCTCTCTCTCTTAATCAACTTACACACACTTAATTGTATAAGTACAGAAATGATACTGGAAACTAGAAATAACC
>NC_090754.1:48340131-48342631 GCF_036898095.1 Palaemon carinicauda
CACACGAGTAACTACAACAAAAATAACTTAACATACCATTTTACACACGAGTAACTACACCAAAGAGAACTCAACATACCATTTTACACCCGAGTAACTACAAAAAAATAACTTAACATACCATTTTACACACGAGTAACTACACCGAAGAACTCAACATACCATTTTACACACGAGTAACTACACCGAAGAGAACTCAACATACCATTTTACACCCGAGTAACTACAAAAAAAAAATAGCTTACCATACCATTTTACACACGAGTAACTACACCGAAAAGAACTATTTTACACCTGAGTAACTACAGCAAAAATAACTTAACATACCATTTTACATCCGAGTAACTACAACAAAAATAACTTAACATACCATTTTACATACGAGTAACTACACAACCAATCAAGACCAGCTTCAACTCTCCCCAATCCCTTTCACTCTCTCTAATGTGAAAGCAACTCCTTCCCACTTCCTTCCCATCCCCTCCCTCTCCACCTACGCTTGTGAAATGTATTCCTAACCCCCCCCCCCTTCCCCTAATTCAGGGATGTGACTTGCAAAGGACACTTTCGCAGCCAAGAGCTAGGGATTAAATCTCAACAAGGGCAAGGATCTCGGATCAGAGAGGGTCTTGCGAGGTTCCTTTGGCAAACTGTTTAACCGGCGATCACTTCATTTCCATTGGCTAATGCCGAGGAGTTGGTGCCGTCCTTGTGTTCGGGGAGGGGGAAGGGGCGAATTCAGTTTCGCTAGAATGCAGGGTTGGTTCCTTCAATAGTAGAGTTCATTCAGCTTGACCTACAAGGAATTCCGAGGCTAGTTTATTTTGTTTTGTAGTAGTTTTTGTATCCACACAAAATTCTAACACACACATACATATACACACACACACACACACACACACATATATATATATATATATATACTGTACATATATATTATATATATATATATATATATATATATATATATATATATATATATTATATATACATATACGAATATATGTATATAAAACATTGATACTAATACCAAGAACATGTATACACACATATATATAATTCATATATATATATATATATATATATATAGAGAGAGAGAGAGAGAGAGAGAGAGAGAGAGAGAGAGAGAGAGAGAGAGAGAGAGAGAGAGAGATTTAGTATACATAATATTGAAAAAAATAGCAACGTTCTTAAGTCTAACAAAATACGATCGTAAACTGAAACATCCTGATGAGCAATTATGTCCAGCAAACGAAAACTGATACATCAATTTCCGTTTTTATACAGCACTAAAATTCTTCATAGTCATGAAAACCAATGAATAACGATAAGATAACATATGGTAATGAATTGATCATAAATCCACATTTAGATAATCAACTGTAGTATAAACGCTTCCCTCTCTAGTTTCACTCAATAAAAAGGTTTACCAATTAAGCGGATATAATAAAACTTTGCCACTAATTCTGATTAGAAAAATGTCACCACGGGCTCTTTCCTTCTGATATCACAGTGGAAGGTAGATAACAATACTACCCTGTCGAAGCTATCTCATTTTCTTCTATGCAAAATAAAGTTTATTTTTCCTGTTTCCTATCCTCACTGGGCTATTTTCCATGTTAGAGCTCCCGGGCTTATAGCATCCTGCTCTTCCAACTAATTTAGGGTTGTACTTAAGCAAGTAATAATAATAATAATAATAATAATAATAATAATAATAATAATAATAATACTATTTTTGTAAGGCAGCTCATGAATGGCAGAGGAAAGGAACAGTAATAATGCCCTGTTTAGCAGGACATTGACCTAGACACTAACCATATTATAATTAGCACCCAAGGCCCCCTCTCCAAACAAGCTAAGAACAGGGAGGGACAGACAATGGCTGTTGATGACAAAGCAAGTAGACCTAAAGGCTCCTCCAAATCACGCAACCTAAGCTCACAAGAATGGTGAGGTTGCAGATACTACAAGAAACTATCGAATTTTAGCGGAAGCCGAAGCCCAGACCAGCAGACCGCCAGGCAGGCAAGTTTCCAATAGGAATAAAGTTGATAACAGATAAATTAAACAATCAACTAATCGATTGGTTGAACTACAATACGAATAGCTATCAAGTTTTAAAATAGTTTAAACTAGCATTATGAATGCCAAGGTTATCGACGCCAAAGTAGATTGGCAACGGGACAGGCCACTTGACCCCTCTCACGGGAGGATCAAGGTCAACTGCAAAGGTCTAGAGACGACTCCATACCCTCATAAAGGTCATGGAATGACGAAACTGAAGAGGTTGTCCATAAAGCGAGCGTCATTATAAGGCGAGACAAGAGCGCCCCGGGGTAACTTTAATAAGACAAGGCTCTGTGTAGGGGAGTGGGAGGGGCTTTTATGTAGATGGGGAGGGGCCTCTCGGTAAAGGGAGAGGGGCTTGTATGTAGATGGGGAGGGGCTTATAGGTAAATAGGAGGAGCTTATAGGTAAAGGGGGAGGGACTTACAGG
>NC_090754.1:48352631-48362631 GCF_036898095.1 Palaemon carinicauda
GTTCATGGACTAAACCGTTCATGAACGACCTTTAAACCATAACAGGCCACACAATTATTTTAGGGTTGTTGCGGCCTGATTGGTAACGTCTCTGCCTGGTGATCGCCAGTCGGGGGTTCGAGTCCCGCTTAAACTCGTTAGTGCCATTAGTGTCTACAACCTTACCATCCTTGTGAGATAAGGTTGGGAGTTTGGGAGAGCCTATAGGTCTATCTGCTGAGTCATCAGCAGCCACTGCCTGGCCCTCCCTGGTCCTAGCTTGGGTGGAGAGGAGGCTTGGGCGCTGATCATATACTATATGGTCAGTCTCTAGGGCATTGTCCTGCTTGCTATGGCAATGTTACTGTCCCTTGCCTCTGCCATTCATGAGCAAAAAAAAAAAAAAAAAAAAAAAAAAAAAAAAAAAAAAAAAAAAGAGCTTCTAAATTTTCGTAGTTACCATAATCAGATATTCAAAATGCTCAATTAATCCACATATTTCAAAATTCATACTTTCTCTGCTTTCAGCACTTCCCAAAGATGATAGCATGCGAATATTTTGCAAAACTTTCAGCACTTCTCAAAGATACCAAAAGGTGGAAATTTACCAAAATCTCTTTCAGCACTGTACCCAAAAATGCCAACATGTGAACCTTTAGCAAAATCCCTTTCAGCACTTCCCAAAGATGCCAGGATGCAAATAATTAAGCAAATTCCTTTCAGCACTTTTAAAAGAAGACAGTATGCGAATATTTAGCAAAATAACTTTCAGCACTTCTCAAATATACCAAAGGGGGAAAATTTACCAAAGTCTCTTTCAGCACTCTCCCAAAAAATGACAACATGTGAACCTTTAGCAAAATCCCTTTCAGCACTTCCCAGAGATGCCAGAATGCGGATATCTAACCAAATCCCTTTCATCACTTTTAAAAGAAGACGTTATGTGAATATTTAGCAAAATCCCTTTCAGCACTTCTCAAAGCTACCAAAATGTGAATATTTAGCAAAATCCCTTTCAGCACTTCTCAAAGCTACCAAAATGCGAATATTTAGCAAAATCCCTTTCAGCACTTCTCAAAGCTACCAAAATGTGAATATTTAGCAAAATCCCTTTCAGCACTTCTCAAAGCTACCAAAATGCGAATATTTAGCAAAATCCCTTTCAGCACTTCTCAAAGCTACCAAAATGCGAATATTTAGCAAAATCCCTTTCAGCACTTCTCAAAGCTACCAAAATGCGAATATTTAGCAAAATCCCTTTCAGCACTTCTCAAAGCTACCAAAATGTGAATATTTAGCAAAATCCCTTTCAGCACTTCTCAAAGCTTCCAATATGTGAATATTTAGCAAAATCCCTTACAGCACTTCCCAAAGATGTCAGCATGTGTATATTTAGCAAAATCCCTTTCAGCACATTTCAAAGTTGCCAGCATGCGAATATTTACTAAAATCCTTTTCAGCACTTCCTAAAGATGCCAGCACGTGAATATTTAGCAAATCCCTTTCAGCACTTCTAAAAAATGCTGTCATGCGAATATTTAGCTCAATCTCTTTTAGCCCTTCTCAAAGATGGCAACATTCGAATGTTCAACCAAATCCTTTCAATACTTCTAAAAGAAGACAACACGCGAATATTTAGCAAAATCTCTTTTAGCACATCCCAAAGATGGCAACATGCGAATGTTCAACCAAATCCTTTCAATACTTCTAAAAGAAGACAACACGCGAATATTTAGCAAAATCTCTTTTAGCACATCCCAAAGATGGCAACATGCGAATGTTCAACCAAATCCTTTCAATACTTCTAAAAGAAGACAACACGCGAATATTTAGCAAAATCTCTTTTAGCACTTCCCAAAGATGGCAACATGCGAATATTCAACCAAATCCTTTCAATACTTCTAAAAGAAGACAACACGCGAATATTTAGCAAAATCTCTTTTAGCACTTCCCAAAGATGGCAACATGCGAATATTCAACCAAATCCTTTCAATACTTCTAAAAGAAGACAACACGCGAATATTTAGCAAAATCTCTTTTAGCACTTCCCAAAGATGGCAACATGCGAATATTCAACCAAATCCTTTCAATACTTCTAAAAGAAGACAACACGCGAATATTTAGCAAAATCTCTTTTAGCACATCCCAAAGATGGCAACATGCGAATATTCAACCAAATCCTTTCAATACTTCTAAAAGAAGACAACACGCGAATATTTAGCAAAATCTCTTTTAGCACTTCCCAAAGATGGCAACATGCGAATATTCAACCAAATCCTTTCAATACTTCTAAAAGAAGACAACACGCGAATATTTAGCAAAATCTCTTTTAGCACTTCCCAAAGATGGCAACATGCGAATATTCAACCAAATCCTTTCAATACTTCTAAAAGAAGACAACACGCGAATATTTAGCAAAATCTCTTTTAGCACTTCCCAAAGATGGCAACATGCGAATATTCAACCAAATCCTTTCAATACTTCTAAAAGAAGACAACACGCGAATATTTAGCAAAATCTCTTTTAGCACTTCCCAAAGATGGCAACATGCGAATATTCAACCAAATCCTTTCAATACTTCTAAAAGAAGACAACACGCGAATATTTAGCAAAATCTCTTTTAGCACTTCCCAAAGATGGCAACATGCGAATATTCAACCAAATCCTTTCAATACTTCTAAAAGAAGACAACACGCGAATATTTAGCAAAATCTCTTTTAGCACTTCCCAAAGATGGCAACATGCGAATATTCAACCAAATCCTTTCAATACTTCTAAAAGAAGACAACACGCGAATATTTAGCAAAATCTCTTTTAGCACATCCCAAAGATGGCAACATGCGAATATTCAACCAAATCCTTTCAATACTTCTAAAAGAAGACAACACGCGAATATTTAGCAAAATCTCTTTTAGCACTTCCCAAAGATGGCAACATGCGAATATTCAACCAAATCCTTTCAATACTTCTAAAAGAAGACAACACGCGAATATTTAGCAAAATCTCTTTTAGCACTTCCCAAAGATGGCAACATGCGAATATTCAACCAAATCCTTTCAATACTTCTAAAAGAAGACAACACGCGAATATTTAGCAAAATCTCTTTTAGCACTTCCCAAAGATGGCAACATGCGAATATTCAACCAAATCCTTTCAATACTTCTAAAAGAAGACAACACGCGAATATTTAGCAAAATCTCTTTTAGCACTTCCCAAAGATGGCAACATGCGAATATTCAACCAAATCCTTTCAATACTTCTAAAAGAAGACAACACGCGAATATTTAGCAAAATCTCTTTTAGCACTTCCCAAAGATGGCAACATGCGAATATTCAACCAAATCCTTTCAATACTTCTAAAAGAAGACAACACGCGAATATTTAGCAAAATCTCTTTTAGCACTTCCCAAAGATGGCAACATGCGAATATTCAGCCAAATCCTTTCAATACTTCTAAAAGAAGACAACACGCGAATATTTAGCAAAATCTCTTTTAGCACTTCCCAAAGATGGCAACATGCGAATATTCAGCCAAATCCTTTCAATACTTCTAAAAGAAGACAACACGCGAATATTTAGCAAAATCTCTTTTAGCACTTCCCAAAGATGGCAACATGCGAATATTCAGCCAAATCCTTTCAATACTTCTAAAAGAAGACAACACGCGAATATTTAGCAAAATCTCTTTTAGCACTTCCCAAAGATGGCAACATGCGAATATTCAACCAAATCCTTTCAATACTTCTAAAAGAAGACAACACGCGAATATTTAGCAAAATCTCTTTTAGCACATCCCAAAGATGGCAACATGCGAATATTCAACCAAATCCTTTCAATACTTCTAAAAGAAGACAACACGCGAATATTTAGCAAAATCTCTTTTAGCACTTCCCAAAGATGGCAACATGCGAATATTCAACCAAATCCTTTCAATACTTCTAAAAGAAGACAACACGCGAATATTTAGCAAAATCTCTTTTAGCACTTCCCAAAGATGGCAACATGCGAATATTCAACCAAATCCTTTCAATACTTCTAAAAGAAGACAACACGCGAATATTTAGCAAAATCTCTTTTAGCACATCCCAAAGATGGCAACATGCGAATATTCAACCAAATCCTTTCAATACTTCTAAAAGAAGACAACACGCGAATATTTAGCAAAATCTCTTTTAGCACTTCCCAAAGATGGCAACATGCGAATATTCAACCAAATCCTTTCAATACTTCTAAAAGAAGACAACACGCGAATATTTAGCAAAATCTCTTTTAGCACTTCCCAAAGATGGCAACATGCGAATATTCAACCAAATCCTTTCAATACTTCTAAAAGAAGACAACACGCGAATATTTAGCAAAATCTCTTTTAGCACTTCCCAAAGATGGCAACATGCGAATATTCAACCAAATCCTTTCAATACTTCTAAAAGAAGACAACACGCGAATATTTAGCAAAATCTCTTTTAGCACTTCCCAAAGATGGCAACATGCGAATATTCAACCAAATCCTTTCAATACTTCTAAAAGAAGACAACACGCGAATATTTAGCAAAATCTCTTTTAGCACTTCCCAAAGATGGCAACATGCGAATATTCAACCAAATCCTTTCAATACTTCTAAAAGAAGACAACACACGAATATTTAGCAAAATCTCTTTTAGCACATCCCAAAGATGGCAACATGCGAATATTCAACCAAATCCTTTCAATACTTCTAAAAGAAGACAACACGCGAATATTTAGCAAAATCTCTTTTAGCACTTCCCAAAGATGGCAACATGCGAATATTCAACCAAATCCTTTCAATACTTCTAAAAGAAGACAACACGCGAATATTT
This sequence comes from Palaemon carinicauda, assembly GCF_036898095.1. Classification (NCBI taxonomy): domain Eukaryota; kingdom Metazoa; phylum Arthropoda; class Malacostraca; order Decapoda; family Palaemonidae; genus Palaemon; species Palaemon carinicauda. The sequence continues at coordinate 48,357,449 of NC_090754.1, forward strand.
AGCAAAATCTCTTTTAGCACTTCCCAAAGATGGCAACATGCGAATATTCAACCAAATCCTTTCAATACTTCTAAAAGAAGACAACACGCGAATATTTAGCAAAATCTCTTTTAGCACATCCCAAAGATGGCAACATGCGAATATTCAACCAAATCCTTTCAATACTTCTAAAAGAAGACAACACGCGAATATTTAGCAAAATCTCTTTTAGCACTTCCCAAAGATGGCAACATGCGAATATTCAACCAAATCCTTTCAATACTTCTAAAAGAAGACAACACGCGAATATTTAGCAAAATCAATACTCCCGAAGAAGCAAGTGAATACTTCTAACTTCTGATGATTGTAAAGGCATCGACGTTGGTGCATCTCCCGAGCGAAGCAATTTACTAAACACACTTCCAGCAGAGCCCTGGTGATTATATCCTAACAATGAGGTTAATCCTTCATCAGTAAATCATCAAGCCAACTGGATGTTGTTAATCGGAACCTAATCCCCTTTCGAGTCGTGCCGAAGACCGACTGAAGTCCGGACTTCAAAGTCGAATTCAGTTGTTTGATTGGATGATTGAATTTGCGTCGTAAAAAAAAAAAAAAAAGTTTGATGGAGATGAGCCGTACAAAAGGCTTGAAAGGCTTCCTTGAGTCTTACATCGTATCTTATTGGAAACGTTCTTTTTAAGGCATACTGCTGGACGGGAGTTCGAGATCCACTTAAGCTCGATAGTTTCCAGTTGTTATTATTAAATGGATAAATAAATGGAATATATATAAAATATAATAAATTAATGATAAAATTGTGATAATTAGAAATTTGAATATCTTTTATAAAATCTGTTTCTTAAAAACGTTAAAACCTTAAAAATAAGGAAAAGTCTTAAAAACCTTTCTTACCTAAACATAAATTTCTCTATCATATAAAATATTACAATCGCTGAAAATATGTTTTACGATTAAATTACTGTAACACACATTGCACCTGGGAATGTCTAGTAGTGTCTGTAACCTCCCCATCCTTGGGAACTAGGGATGGGGAAAGCCCATAGGTTTACCTAATGAGTCACCAGCAGCCATTGCCTGGCCCTCCTTGGTCCTTGCTTGACGGAGAAGGGGGTTGGTCGCTGATCATATGGGTTATTGTGGCCTTATTGGTAACGTGGCTGCCTGGTGAACGCCATACGGGGGTTCGAGTCCCACACGAACTTATTAGTTCCTTTAGTGGCTGCAACCTTACCATCCTTGTGAGATAAGGATGGGGACAAGGATGGGGGTTTGGGGGAGCCTATAGGTCTACCTACTGAGTCATCAGCAGCCCTTACCTGGCCCTCCTTGGTCCTACCTTGGGTGGAGAGGCTTGGGGGCTGATCATACCATGGTCAGACTCTAAGGGATTGTTCTGCATGCTATGGCATTGCCACTGTCCCTTGTCTCTGCCATTCATGAGAGGCCTTTAAACCTTTAAACCTTTAAACATGCAGTATGGCCAGTCTATAGGGTACTGTCTTGTGCCTTGCCTCTGTCATTCATGAGTGACATTTAAAATCTCTATCTACAGTCAAACCAATGGAGTCACAATATCGATGGTCATCTATGGTACGTTAGAAGAGCTTACGTTTGAAAGGGAATAGAAGGCCTTGTATGGCCCGTCAGTTTCTCTCCGAGCAAGGGAGTTAAAAATGTTTAAAGGTCACTCAGAAATGGCAGAGACAAGGGACAATGACAGTGTCTTTGCTAGCAGGACAATGCCATAGAGACTGAACATATATCTATATGATCAGCGCCCAAGCCTCCTCTCCACCAAAGATAGGACCAGGGAGGGACAGGCAATGGCTGCTAATGACACAGTAGGTCTATATAGGATCCCCCAAAAACCCCCCTCCCTAGCTCACAAGGATGGTAAGATTGCAGATACTAAAGGAACTAACTACTGACCGGGACTCGAAGACCTGTCAGGCCACAACAACCCATATGATCAGCGCCCAAACCCCTTTTCAGTCAATCTAGGACCAGGGAAGGCCAGACATTGGCTGCTAATGATTCAGTAGGTAGACATATAGGATCCCCTAAATCCCACATCGTTGGCTCACAAGGATGGTGACGCTGCAGACACTACGAGAAACTATAAGGCTCCCTAGGAAGGCGATCAGCAGTCAAGGACGCTTCCAAAAGGCCATCACAACCCTCATTATGTACCTTAAAAACGATTCAATTCCACCAAAACTGTCAGGTCTAAGCACAAAAATCCTAAGCCCACAAATCAGCCAGATTAAAACGAGTCGATTAGCAGTTATTCTAATTTCCAAGGGTCAGGGCGTTTCTCGTTCTGATTGTCTCATTATACAAAAGCGGGTTCATTATGCTTCATTATACAGGACTAAAAAAGGGCTGAAAAAACATTTAACGACACTAAATTTCAATTTGAATTTGAAGCGAGCTAGCTCAAAACCTAAATCATTTGAAAAACCAACAGCTCAATTACCAACACGCTGTATATAATTGAATGAATGCCCGTAATGTATTTGTCATATATGTTAAAATTACATTTTCTTAGAATTACCAGTTTGAGATTTGTTCCACTAAATCAAAAAATAATTTTATTAATGATAAGTAAAACTACATTCATAGGTAATCTTTTTTGAGATTTTTTTCACTAAATCAAAAAGTAATTTTATTAATGGTAAGTAAAACTACATTCTTAGGTAGTCTTTTAATATCTTAATTTTAAAAAAATCCTAAATTCTAAATAAACCGCCCATGTGCAGTAAAATATTTTCTATACTTTTTAAAAAGAGTCCAATGGTCCAATTTACGTCCAACTTATCCCTCAAAACATTGTCACCTTCACAGGATGAAAGTTAACATTTTGCTATATATTTTATTAAATTGCTCTAACAGCCTTAATTTTTGTCATAGAGAGGTCAGGTTGGTCTCATTCTTTTGGAAAATGCCTGAAGTTTCTCATAAAATTATCAAAAATATACAAAAACATGTACATAACAGTGTTTTGCAAGAACGTACCGGTACGTCCTTTGGGGGTGAAAGGGTTAAAACCAGAAATTTTGGAAACTAAATTTCCCTTAGACTCAAATCTTATAGAAAATATAATTATTCATTTCCAGTTAGATATAAAAATAGTATATTTATCTAACTGTGGTGGCCTTCGTGGTAACGTCCCTGACCGGTGATCGCCAGACTGAGGTTCGAGTCCCGGTCAAATCCGTTAGTTCCATTAGTGTCTGCAATCTCACCATCCTTGTGGGCTAAGGATGGGAGAGGGAGCCGGGGGGGGGGGGGTTGGGGGAGCCTATAGCCACTGTCACCTATGGGGCCAAAACTTGGAAACTAACAAAAAAAGCTTTCCCTTAAATTACGAGCAATGCAGAGGGCACATGAGAGAATTATGCTAAATCTAACATGGAAGGATAGAAAAACAGCTAAATGGATACATAAAAAAACTAAAGTAATGGATATCCTTGAAACCATTAGCAAGCTCAAATGGAACTGGGCGGGGCACATTGCCAGAATGACAGACAACAGATGGACATCACGAACAACCTTCTGGACACCCCAAGGATACACAAGAAACCAAGGAAGACAAAAACACCCGCTGGCGAGATGACTTAGACCAACATAAGCAACAGTGGCACAGAATAGCTTGGGATAGAAGTCTGTGGAGGAACCCGGGGGAAGGTCTACATCCAACAAAGGACTTTTGAAGGCTGAAATGATGATGATAGGTCTACCTGCTGAGTCATCAGCAGCCATTGCCTGGCCCTCCTTGGTCCTACCATGTAGGGCACTACCACTTTTCTTTTCCTCTGGCATTCATTATTGACATTTAAACCTTTAAATGGTGTAATATCACCAATTGAGGTTCCATCCAACTACAATTAGTATCAATATTACGCAGTATGTTGCAAAAGACAATTATTTAATTCAAGTGTGAGGGGAATAATCCGTGTAAATTTTGAGATTTCAGACTAATATGGCCCCTGGGTAATGTCATACTATAAAGAACAATCAATATTTGTGAATAATGAGAAAAAATTATAATAATAATGTTGATAGCGGTTGGTTACTTATTTTTATTTATACCCAAATCTATAAAAAAAACAATAGCCGGAACTATGACAATAATAATAATAATAATAATAATAATAATAATAATAATAATAATAATATTTATAATAATAATAATAATGGTAATAATAATAATAATAATAATAATAATAATAATAATAATGTCAATAGCAGATGGTTAAAATATTAATTTTTTCCCCCAAATTAAAAATCAAGAGCCGGAATGATAATGATAATAATAATAATAATAATAATAATAATAATAATAATAATAATAATAATAATAATAATAATAATAATAATAATCACACCACAAAAAACACATGAAATATTTCAATATCAATTGAACGCCATTGCAGTACCACCATCGGTAAAGAATTACAATTTTACGGCCACAATCGTGATCTATATATAGCGCAATTGTTCCTTTACAGAACTAAGCTTTTGTTTCCCGTTGAAGATACTGACCTCGCGAACAAAGCTTCCTGTATGGGTCCAATCTCTCTCACTTTTTATCTAAAAAATCCCTGTCTACGATTCCATTGAACTATCTATGCAGGATATTGTTCATGCAAACGATGGCGTTGTGCATTATAAGCACGAACATACAGAGACAAAACCTATATTGTATATATATATATATATATATATATATATATATATATATATATATATATATATATATATATATATATATATATCATACATACATATACCAAAGGCACTTCCCCCAATTTTGGGGGGTAGCCGACATCAACAAGAAACAAAACAAAAAAGGGGACCTCTACTCTCTACGTTCCTCCAGCCTAACCAGGGACTCAGCCGAGTTCAGCTGGTACTGCTAGGGTGCCACAGCCCAACCTCCCACATTTCCACCACAGATGAAGCTTCATACTGCTGAGTCCCCTACTGCTGCTACCTCCGCGGTCATCTAAGGCACCGGAGGAAGCAGCAGGGCCTACCGGAACTGTGTCACAATCGCTCGCCATTCATTCCTATTTCTAGCACGCTCTCTTGCCTCTCTCACATCTATCCTCCTATCACCCAGAGCTTTCTTCACACCATCCATCCACCCAAACCTTGGCCTTCCTCTTGTACTTCTC
>NC_090754.1:48367631-48375131 GCF_036898095.1 Palaemon carinicauda
TTTAAAGACCAATTAATTCCATTTAAAGACCAATTACTTTTATCTAAATACTAATTAACTAAAGGTAATAAATTATGATGAAATACACTATCTTTGTAAACAAAAAATTATGAACTAAGGTGAAATCAGCATCAGGCAATTAATAGAGGAACCGCAAGGAGGTCATATGGCATCAATTGCACACGCACACGCACACACACACACAAAAAGAGCTTCCGTCGACAGAACGATTTTATGGTCCTGAAACCTGAATACCTCTGAAATGCTTTCTGCTATAGATATAAATATAGATATAAATTATAATATATATACATATATATATACATATATATATATATATATATATATATATATATATATATATATATATATATATATATGTCTATATATATATATATATATATATATATATATATATATATATATATATATATATATATATATTTATATCATTAATTCTTTGATTACTGAACACTCCATAAGAGTATATAGAAACCTATAGTCATTAGCGCTTGTACAATGGAAAGGAATATTTTTTTTTTTGTACAATAAAGTTTACTTAATTTATTCTGCAACTTAACAGTGAAAATAAAAAGATAAAATTTTATAAGGAATAATTGTGGCCACTATTCTATCTAGATTCTCTTCCTCTTGTTTTGTTAAAGGTTTTGTCGATTATACAGAAAATATTTATTTTAATGTTATTACTCTTCTTAAAATATTTTATTTTTCCTTGTTTCCTTTCCTCACTGTGCTATTTTCCCTGTTGGAGCCATTGGGCTTATAGCATCCTACTTTTCCAACTAGGGTTGTAGCTTAGCATTTAATAATAATAATAATAATAATAATAATAATAATAATAATAATAATAATAATGAGCGCATTTATCTTCGACAAATCACCTGCTTAATCTTATTTTTTGATTGTCGTTATTACGAACCAATTAAATAAAAAAAAAAAAAAAACTTAAGAAACATCTAAAGATTTTTTTTTTAAATCCCATAAGGCGAGACTTGTCTCAAATTCATCGACGAAATTGATAAAAACCTGACTATCTTACTCACACCTATAACTTATCAAAACCTTATGATAAAGTTCACCCGAAGAGATAACACGAATTAGACCCTTGAATTCATAGCAAATGAAACCCTGGCTAACTTTATCATATTTACAACTTAAAACCTAATGATAAAGTTCACCCGAAAAGATAACACTAATTAGACCCCTGAATTCATAGCAAATGCAACCCTGACTATCTTTCTCATTTCTATAACTTAATCAAATCCTAATGATAAAGTTCACCCGAAAAGATAACACAAATTAGGCCTTGAATTCATAGCAAATGCAACCCTACCTATCTTTCTCTTATCTATAATTTAATCAAAACCTAATGATAAAGTTCAACCGAAAAGATAACACAAATTAGGCCTTGAATTCATAGCAAATGTAACCCTACCTATCTTTCTCATGTCTATAACTTAATCAAAACCGAATGATAAAGTTCACCCGAAAAAAACACGAATTAGACCCCTGAATTCATAGAAAATGCAACCCTGACTATTTTTCTCATATCTATAACTTATTCAAAACTTAAAGATAAAGTTCACCCGAAAAGATAACACAAATTAGACCCGTGAATTCATAGCAAATAAAACCCTCACTTCTATCTTTCTCATACCTATAACTTAATCAAAACCTTATGATAAAATTCACCCGAAAAGATAACACAAATTAGACCCGTGAATTCATAGCAAATAAAACCCTCACTTCTATCTTTCTCATACCTATAACTTAATCAAAACCTTATGATAAAATTCACCCGAAAAGATAACACAAATTAGACCCGTGAATTCATAGCAAATAAAACCCTCACTTCTATCTTTCTCATACCTATAACTTAATCAAAACCTTATGATAAAATTCACCCGAAAAGATAACACAAATTAGACCCGTGAATTCATAGCAAATAAAACCCTCACTTCTATCTTTCTCATACCTATAACTTAATCAAAACCTTATGATAAAATTCACCCGAAAAGATAACACAAATTAGACCCGTGAATTCATAGCAAATAAAACCCTCACTTCTATCTTTCTCATACCTATAACTTAATCAAAACCTTATGATAAAATTCACCCGAAAAGATAACATGAATTAGACTAGTGAATTCATAGCAAATGTAACCCTACCTATCTTTCTCATATCTATAACTTATTCAAAACTTAAAGATAAAGTTCACCCGAAAAGATAACACAAATTAGACCCGTGAATTCATAGCAAATAAAACCCTCACTTCTATCTTTCTCATACCTATAACTTAATCAAAACCTTATGATAAAATTCACCCGAAAAGATAACACAAATTAGACCCGTGAATTCATAGCAAATAAAACCCTCACTTCTATCTTTCTCATACCTATAACTTAATCAAAACCTTATGATAAAATTCACCCGAAAAGATAACACAAATTAGACCCGTGAATTCATAGCAAATAAAACCCTCACTTCTATCTTTCTCATACCTATAACTTAATCAAAACCTTATGATAAAATTCACCCGAAAAGATAACATGAATTAGACTAGTGAATTCATAGCAAATGTAACCCTACCTATCTTTCTCATATCTATAACTTATTCAAAACTTAAAGATAAAGTTCACTCGAAAAGATAACACAAATTAGACCCGTGAATTCATAGCAAATAAAACCCTCACTTCTATCTTTCTCATACCTATAACTTAATCAAAACCTTATGATAAAATTCACCCGAAAAGATAACATGAATTAGACTAGTGAATTCATAGCAAATGTAACCCTACCTATCTTTCTCATATCTATAACTTAATCAAAACTTAATGATAAAAAGTTCACACGAAAATATTAAACGAATTATGCCCCTAAATACATAGCAAGATTAGAAAGCAAAATTAAAAGCAATTAATTACTACACAGAAACATTAGACTGAAAAGCATGTCATAACCAGTGAGTTAATAAGACTGCATTATACGTTGATGTTAAAAGCATTGTTTTATGATTCTGGTTAATATATCCCAATTGGAATAATTTACATAAACAGGTGGAAACAACAAAGCTCCCAGTTTAGCCGAGCTGAAATAAGAGGACTTTCAAAGTGCTTTATCTAAATTTAATGAGAATTACAGTTGGTGTGACACTGTAACGTTACTCAAATCTGCTTTTATTTACACCTTCAACTCACCAAATAAAATTACATCTTTAATTCTCCCGATAAAAATTACATCTTTAATTCTCCCGATAAAATTGCACCTTTAATTCTCCCGATTTTTACATCTTTAATCTCCCGATAAAATTACATCTTTAATTCTCCCGATAAAATTACATCTTTAATTCTCCCGATAAAATTACATCTTTAATTCTCCCGATAAAATTACATCTTTAATTCTCCCGATAAAATTACATTTTTAATTTCCCCAATCAAATTACATCTTTAATTCTCCCAATGAAATTAAACCAACTTCCCCGATAAAATTACATCTTTAATCCTCCCGATAAAATTACATCTTTAATTCTCCCGATAAAATTACATCTTTAATTCTCCCAATGAAATTAAACCAACTACCCCGATAGAATCATATCTTTAACTCTCCCGATGACATTAAACCAACTCCCACAATAAAATTGCATCTTTAATTCTCCAGATGAAATTTAACCAACTCCCGGATAAAATTACATCTTTAATTCTCCCGATGAAACTAAAAAACTTTAATTTTCTCGATGAAATTAAACCATTTCCTTCCCCCATAAAATTACATCTTTAACTCTCCCGATAAAATTACACCTTCAACTCCCCTGATAAAATTACAGCTTTAACTTCCCCGATAAAATTACACATTCAACTCCCTGATAAAAATACACCTTAAACTTCCCAGATAAAATTACATCTTTAATTTTTCCAATGAGATTACACCTTCAACTCCCAAGATAAAATTACATCTTTAATTTTCCCAATGAAATTACACCTTCAACTCCCAAGATAAAATTACATCTTTAATTTTCCCAATGAAATTACACCTTCAACTCCCAAGATAAAATTACATCTTTAATTTTCCCAATGAAATTACACCTTCAACTCCCCCGATAAAATTACACCTTTAACTTCCCAGATAAAATCAAACCTTCAACTTAATCGGATAAAATTACACGTTCAATTCTCCTGATGAAATTACACTTTCAATTCTCTTGATAAAATTACACCTTCAACTCCCCTATATAATTACAGATTCAACTCCACCGATAAAATTACACCTTCAACTTCCCCAATTGAATTAAACCTTCAATTCTCCCGATGAAATGAAACCTTTAACTCCCTCCCATAAAATTGCACCTTCAACTACCCTGATAAAATTACACCTTTCACTTCCTCGATAAAATAGCACCTTCAAATCGGATAAAATTAAACATATAACTCCCAGCATAAAATTACACTTTCAAATCTCCTGATAAAATTAAACCTTCAACTCCCATGATAAAATTACACCTATAACACCCATATAAAATTAAGCGTTCAAGTCCCATGATAAAATCACACCTTTAACTCCCCCGATAAAACTGCATCTTCAACTCCCTGATAAAATCACATCTTCAACTCCCTTGATAACATCAAACCTTCAACTCCTTTGATAAAATCAAACCTTCAACTCCTTTGATAAAATCAAACCTTCAACTCCTTTGATAAAATCAAACCTTCAACTCCTTTGATAAAATCAAACCTTCAACTCCTTTGATAAAATCAAACCTTCAACTCCTTTGATAAAATCAAACCTTCAACTCTTGATAAAATTAAATCTTCAACTCCCCAGATAAAAATTACGACTCCAACTCTCAACCATAATAATTGTTTTTTTACAACTTTGTGATAAAACAACAAAAGATATTTCATATCATATAACCTTTAATGAAAATCAAGATCATTTAAAAATGATGAGACATTCCCGACACTTACCGTGGACGTCTGAATCTTGACACATTTAATCTTTATCCCTATAAACATTATAAACATAAAATTTACTCGTATAATTCTAATATGAATAAAATATATACCTAAACATTTTTCATGTATAACATTTAACCCATATAACTCATCTTAAAATTAACCTAAAAGGTCATTGATGCTACAAATAAATTATCTGGTAAAAAAAAAAAAAAAAAAAATTATACATTGAACTCCCAGCATAAAATTACACCTTCAAATCTCCTGACGAAATTAAACCTTCAACTCCCATAAAATTACACCTATAACACCCAGATAAAATTAAGCGTTTAAGTCCCATGATAAAATCACACCTTTAACTCCCCCGATTAAACTAAACCTTCAACTCCCTTGATAAAATCACAACTTCAACTCCCTGATAAAATCACATCTTCAACTCCCTTGATAAAATCACATCTTCAATTCCCATGATAAAATCGCATCTTCAACTTAATGATAAAATCAAACCTTCAAAAAAAAAAAAAAAAAAAAAAAAAAATAAGACTACTATTCTACATAATAGTCTTATGGCATTCAAGCTACTGCAATTGTTTTTAACTCAAAAGGGTTTAATACTCTACTCACATGGCGGCGACAAGCAGATCTGGAAAAGAAGAATAAAACATTAATGGTGATATTTAATGTGATTTAAACTCTATCTAATAATGGGTAAATTAGTTTACCTTAATGAATATGTGTATCATCTTTGGTTTATGTCAGATAAACAAGGAAAATAAAAGGCCTAGGAAAGCAATAAAAGTACTAATGAATTTTCACAAGTCTATAACCAAAAGGTGAAGTATTACACACTCAAAAAAACAAAAAAAAGAAAAAAAAGAAAGAAAAAAAATCGATAATAATGGATGGTTCTTAACGAAGTCGATTGGCTGACAAAGAGCAGTAGTGTAGACATATGACCATAAGAGATTCACGTAAATATAACAACGATAAAATTATTAACATTAAAGTATAAAACACATCGTGTAGTGTGGTTTACACACAACAGTACTTGTTACTTTTCGAAGAAACGGTATCAAGTAGAATGATAGTCAATAACACAATGAAGGTCGCTAAAATTCTCTCTCTCTCTCTCTCTCTCTCTCTCTCTCTCTCTCTCTCTCTCTCTCTCTCTCTCTCAAAAAACAAGGGTTTGCTAAAAGTAAAGAAGCAATGTTGTAAAAGTAATAAATTCATTTCTGAATCAACTTTTACCCTATGAGTGTTAATCCCGCAATAACAAGTAATAAAGTATTTTTAGCAAAAGCAACTGTTGGCCATTATGTTACAGTACTGGAAAACCAGTGATCAGCCATTGAAACAATGGCTGAACTAGCAAATTGGATTACAATTTTAATAATTACACTGTCAAAGCATGAATCTTCCTATCCAAGCAAGACAGTTAAGATAACTAAATTTATCAAAAAAAAAAAAAAAAAAAAAAAAAAAAACACATACGCACACACGAATGTACAGACTGCAGTGAGTCCGACACCCACTGTTATTGGTAAGACACTGGACCAACCCGTTGAGTACACCAAGCTGTATTCAACAATATGTCTCAAGACCCAGGAGCCAACAACACCAAATCTATTCTGATAGCAAACATACGGGGCAACGAGAAACCAGTAGTAGTTTTCACACAATGACACTACAAACATTCAACGAGTAGTCAAGGGTACGAATGAGCGACCCTAACAATTATCAAATGCATCTTCTTTCACATTTGCTTCAGCATTCAAACTTCACCTACACAAAGTAGAGTTGGTCCAATAATCATTTCATGTATTTCAATATAAGGATAAAATCATTTGCATGAAACCTGCAATATTCCTTGGTTCATCTAATTTGCGTCACGCAAATTACCTAATATTGCCAACATTCATTGACTTTACTTTAAAATGCTCCAAAAAAATTATTTCGATTTTAATCTTTCACTATCTATGTTAGCATTCATTTCTCCATCTCGATACTCATCATTTACCTTCATTACCTTAATCATGCTTACATTTACTTTCAACTTCGGGTTATGGTAACTATCGGAAACGACCCTGTCTGGCAACCTGCTGAAACTCGATAGTTTCTTGTAGTCTGCAACCCCACCCTCCTTGTGAGCTAAGGATGGGGGTGTTTGGTGGAACCAGTAAGTTTACCTGCTTAGTTATCAGCAGCCATTGTTTGGCCCTCCCTGATCTGGCTTGGATGGAAAGGGGACTTAGGTGCTAATTATGTTAATATATGGTCAGTCTCTAGGGCATTGTCCTGGTAGGGAATTGTCACTGTCCCTTGCCTCTACCATTCATGAACGACCTTTAAACCTTTAAACTTTCTTCTTCTTGCTTACACGTTGAAAATCCTTCGCAATATCTAGGACATTGTCCTGCTAAGTAATTGCCACTGTCTCTTGCCTTCACAATATCTAGGACATTGTCATGCTAAGTAATTGCCACTGTCTCTTGCCTTCACAATATCTAGGACATTGTCCTGCTAAGT
>NC_090754.1:48377631-48380155 GCF_036898095.1 Palaemon carinicauda
AAAAATTGACGTTTGTAATTTTAGCGACAGTGTTATCCATAATGGCAAAAATTGACGTTTGTAATTTTAGCGACAGTGTTATCCATAATGGCAAAAATTGACGTTTGTAATTTTAGCGACAGTGTTATCCATAATGGCAAAAATTGATGGTTGTAATTTTGGCGACAGCGTTACCAATTACGGCAAAAATTGACGGTTGTAATTTTAGCGACAGCGTTACCAATACCGGCGAAAATTGACGGTTGTAATTTTAGCAATAGCGTTACCAATAATTGTGAAAATTAACGGTTGTAATTTTGCGACAGCGTTACCAATAATGCTATAAATTTACGGTTATAATTTTGGCGAAGAGTTATCAATAATAGCAAAAATTTATGATTGTAACTTTGGCGACAGCGTTACCAATAATGGCAAAAATGGACGGTTGTAGTTTTGGCGACAGCATTAGCAATAATGGCATAAATTGACGGTTGTAATTTTAGCGACATCGATACCAATAATGGCAAACATCGACGGTTGTAATTTTAGCGACAGCGTTACCAATAATGCAAAAAATTGACATTTGTAATTTTAACGACAGCGTTGCTAATAAAGACCAAAAATTAAGGTTGTAATTTTAGTGACAGCGTTACCAATAATGGCAAAAATTGTCAGTTCTATGTTTGGTGACAGCGTTACCAATAATGGCAAAACTTGAAGGGTGTAGTTTTGCCATCAATGGTAAGGCTGTCGCCAAAACTACAACAGTCAAGTTTTGCCATTATTGGTAATGCTGTCGCCAAAACTAGAGCCGTCAATTTTCCCTATTATTGGCAACGCTGTCGTTAAAACTACAACCGTCTATTTTTGCTAATATTGGTAATGCTGTCGCCAAAGTTACAATCATATTTTTGGCCATTATTGACGGTTGTAGTTTTGGCGATAGTGTTACCAACAATGTCAAAAATTGAAGGTGGTAATTTTAGCGACAGCATCACCAATAATAGCAAAAAGGACATCATCATCAACAAATGCATTCGGAGACCACAGACCCCCAAAGTCGAGTAGTTTAACTAACCCTACCCACTTAATAGGTCCTTTAGTGGACGCCATGTTTTTCACAGGAACCTTTTGTGTATTGTTGGGAAAGGACGAGTGTAAAATTTAAAAATTTATGACTGAAAAACCACATAAAAAAAAAAAAAAAAAAAAAAAAAAAAAAAAAAAAAAAAAAACTACCCAACTTAAGGACCCCCGCCTAACCTAACCTAGGAACCTGATCCTTACCTACTTACCCAGCGACCCCCTTTAGGCTGCTGTATTCTTAGCTTACCATAAAGCTATGTTTGTTTCCCAACCAACTTCACTCCTAAGAAGGTAACAATAAATTCTAATATTTAATAAGTCGTAAAGTAGCTTCATAATATCGTATTTCACACCAAAACAAACAACATAAATAAATAAAATCGATTGACAATTAATAAGAAAGTTTACACCAGTCCAAAGATCTTCATTCACCCACTTGCTCAAAATCCAGAGGCCCCATGATTGACAAAAACTTCGCGAAAACTTCAATGATTCTTTTTTGTTAAGAGTAGAATATTTGGAAAGTCCCTACAAAATACTTGAATATATCCTTAAAAATCTACATTAAGATTCTGAGTCAAAATTTATGTTTCGTAAAAATCCACACTGATTATTTTATATTCTCAATCAATGAAAAATTAAAATTGCAGCTTCTGACATATCTAGCAGAACAAAGTTGAGATTAAAGCACCTGGAACCCTTCTACGACATGTGACGAGACAGAAGAACATAGTAAAGGGTTGTGTATCCCTTGGTAGAGGATAAGCCCCTGCATGAGGGATATGCACCTCTTTTCAGTAGTAGCGTTCTACATCATTTAAATACCAATGACATCATTAAAAACACTAAATGAAATTATACAATAATTGATACAAAAGTTTATAATAAATTATTCAGGTATATTATTACTTGTTCTCGTGATTATAGCCAAGTAAATTATTCATAAGAATAAAGAAAATATCTGAAAGAATCTCCAAGACAAAGCGTAGAATAATGTCTACTTTCTAATTTCGACCTGAAAGCTTTCTCTCTTCTCGCGTCTATTTTGTGCAAAAAATAGAAAAATCTAATCGAAAATAAGATAAAAAAAAGTAGTCATTAATATATAGGAAAATTCCAATCTCCTGTTTTTCTTTCTTCTATGGAAAAAAAAAATTTAAAAAAGCATAATGGCTAAAAATCAAATGGAAATATTTTTTTAATAAGTAAAAATTTAAAAAAGAGCAAAATAGCTGATTATCAAATGAAAAAATTGATAAATTTCACGAAACAAAAAGAAAAAAAAAATTCACGAAACAAAGAGAATATAAGTAGAAAATTTCATAATATATGGAGTATAATTAATTGTAAAAAGAAAAAAATGAATAGAAGTAAGTTAACGTTATCAAAAGAGACGAATATAGAGACAAGAAAGACGAGGGGGAAAGAGACATGAATAGAAAGGAAGGGGAAGGATCGA
>NC_090754.1:48385655-48410655 GCF_036898095.1 Palaemon carinicauda
AGCAAGATGACAATAAATCAACAAATATAAAATTTAATAAAACAAGAGCTTTAAATCATCACAGAAAACAAAGCAAATGAGCCAAGCGAGTAAAACGAACAAACAGTAGCAATGAGTGCACTTTTGGCTTGGACCAAATAGGGTAATTTCCGAAGATGACATTTTACCGTACGTATATTTCATACACGCTCAATACACTTTAATGCTATTGCTTTTTTTTTATCCCTCGCTCTAACGCATTGATAGTAGAAAAACCTTGTCTAAGCTTGCCATTGCAGGAATCACATTGTTGGAATTTTGTGCAATATTACCCTCAACCATTTGTATGCAAGTTCGTTATCTTATTGAATAAAGTCAGTTACATTCATCCCGCTTTTCTGTTGAACAGCTACCTAGCCTTCTGGCTAGTACAGTGGTAGCGTGTTCGCCTAGCATTCACATGGCAGCAGATCGATCCCAGCTCGGGACCGTGAGTTTAAGCTGTTTACGGAGAGGCCACTGCTGTGGTTGGGCACCACAGTGGGGAGGTTGGGCTTGCCCGGATGACGTTCTGGTGAGCATCTGTTCTGATGAAACTAGAACTGAAACCAGATACCTTTACCTTACCTTTACCATACAAGAAAATATTACAGTAAATTTCTAACCTTCAACTGGTAAGTTTCAAAGCTTATAAACAAGAGTATCGTGGGAAGACTAAGTTTTGAAGTTTGTCAGTGCGACCATTAATAGACCTAAGTTAAAATGCATTAATTTCTGACACCAAAACCATCCCGGATCTCAAAATACGCTCATCAGATACATCTAACAACAATATTGGAAATAATCCACATAGCAGTTCAGCGCTGTGAAGTGGAAGAAACGAGAAATACTTCAAAACATGCATTTTATGTAGGTGGGCCAGTTTTGTGAGCCTGGGTAGGATGTCATGGTAGATTTATCCTTTATTTCAAAATGAATTATGGAAAAAAATCTGCTTACACACACACAAACACACACACGCACACACACACACACACACACATATATATATATATATACACACACAATATATATATATATATATATATATAATATCGTTCACCTTAATTACTCCCACTGTATGACAGGGTGGGCCGCTCGAGTCAACTTTTCCATATATTAATATATTACTATTCCTTGCATCATCTTCACCGATCCCATCACACCCAAGTGTGTGTATATATATATATATATATATATATATATAGGAAGGTAGATAGATAAATAGATAGAGAGATAGACAGACAAAAAACCGGATAAAAAAGGCATTGCATTTGACACAACGGAGGTTAGGAAAATTTGAAGCTTTGCCAAAACTTGCAAGTTTCCTTATCTTGTTTTCATGACTTCTCGGTTCTGGACGACCCATAATCTTGACGTCACATCCGCCGGAAATAAAAATTCTGGTTTGTTTATTTCCTCATTTCCTTTCCTCACTGGGCTATTTTTCCCTGTTGGAGCCCTTGGGCTTATGGTATCTTGCTTTTCCAACTAGGGATTAAGCTTGGCTAATAATAATAATAATAATAATAATAATAATAATAATAATAATAATAATAATGTGTTGCTTTTTTCTTTGATAACCTAAAATCTCATGTTGGTCATCAACTTTGAGTTGGCAAACTGGTTGAAAATCATACTCGATTATTTACAATTTCGTTCTTTACATTGTTATTACTTCCCCCATCAAAGTTGTGAGGAGGGTTTGTTTTACTCGTTTTGTGCATTTGTGCGTGTGTGTTTGTTTGTGAACAGCCTCTTGGCCACAATTTTAAGCGTAGAGTAATGAAACTTGCAGGAATTAACTGTTATGTAAAAAGCTGGAAATGATTAAATTTTGGAAGGTCAAGGCCAAGCAAAATGTCCAATTCACGTAATCAGCCATAAGTTTGGTTCATATTTGAGTGCATTAAAAGCCACGCCAATTAATACATTTTAAGGTCAAAAGTCAAAGGTCAAGAAAAAAACTGCAGCGGCGGTCCACGCTTCACTAAGCGCCCCTCTAGTTGCCAATGTATCTCGAATACCTTTTGGGGACATCATTGAAAGTAAAATGAAAGAGTAAATTTTCTAAGACTGATCTCCCCTATACATCAAAGAGCAAACATCTGGCTATATATATATATATATATATATATTTATATATATATATATAGATATAAACATATTTGCAATATATATTTATATATATCTTTCCTGTCACGCTGAGCGGCAACCACTCGGAAACGATAATCTCCCACAAATTCCCCAAACTGCCATGTGGTAGATAAGAAAAGGTGAGGGGTGGAGAGGGTTGAATGCGCGCGTGTGCATGCATATATGTCTAAATACTTAGCAGTCTTTTTTGACGGGTAGCGTACACTAGCAGTTTTGTTTCAATCAATTTATTGAACCCATTGGCGTCGGACATTTGGGTACATGGTAACAATAATATTGTTTACATGTATGAATTAATTAATTTATGCAAACAAAAGTAATAAAAATTACAAAAATATACAGACATTTAAGTACATAGTAATAACAATATTGTTCATATCTATATTTTAAAGGTTATACAAAAAGGGTTCACAAGGAATACAAAATAAGATTTAGTTTGATTTCGTAGGTATGTTGTACATATCTCTAGTTAATATTACAGCACCGGACACTAGTTATATATATATACATATATATATATATATATATATATATGTATGTATGTATGTATATATATACATATATATACATATATATTATATATACACACACACATATATATATATATATACATATATATATACATACATGTATATATACATACACACACACACACGCATATATATATATATATATATATGTATATATATACACATACATATTTGCATATATAAATGTTATATATATATACATATATATATATACATGTATATATACATACACACACACACACACATATATATATATATATATATATATACGTATATATATACACATACATATATGCATATATAAATGTTATATATATATACATATATATATATATATATATATATGGGAAATCTTGACCATATTAAAATGTTGAAAAGTCCCTATCGTCAATCTTATAACAACGAAGTATTATGTTAAGGATAACGGTCAAACCCTACTCGGTCATAATCCAGAGTATTTTTCCCATTTCGTACCTAACCCATCACTCAAATACTTAACGGGTAAACTATCCATTACAAAGGTCTTTTGACCCTTTTGATTTTCGTCTTCCTGTGTTTTACGACCTTTTTACCATTTCATGAGATGAATGTGTCATTGCATCGAGTCTTATCACCTCTCTTTCCCTTCAGACTCTCTCGGGGTCTAATTTTTATTATATGTCTTGCGTTCTGTCTTCTGTCAAACTATGTACCATGGTCCTCCACTGTCTTGGAGGTAGAGTTCTCTTGCTTGAGGGTACACTCGGGCACACTATTCTATCTTATTTATCTTTCTCGTATTCCTTAAAATTTCTGTAGTTTACATATGAAAAATCTATGTTAATATTGTTACAGTTATCATAGTATTTCATTTTCATTGTTTATTAATTCTCTTGTAGATTATTTATTTTCTTTCCTCATTGGGCTATTTTTAGTTTGGAGCCCTTGGGTCTATAGCATCCTTTTTTTCCAACTTTGGTTGTAGCTTAGCTAATAATAATAACAATAATAATAATTATAAGAATAATAAATAATAAAGTATAATAAAAATAATAACAAAAATAAAAATAAAAATAATAATAATAATAATAATAATAATAATAATAATAATAATAATAATAATAATAATAATAATAATAGGGTTCAGTGCTCCCTTTAGATATTCAGATTACCGCAACTAGAATATTGCATCACTTTTCAATCTCCCCTATATAATAAAGAACTAGCTTGCATATATATATATATATATATATATGCATATGCATATACATATATTTATATATATATATAAATACATACATACATATATATATACATATATATTTATATATATATATATTTATATATATATATATATATATATATATGTATGTATATATATTCTTTCCTGACACGCCAAGGAAAAAAATAGTAGTCATACACCCATGACATGAGGTAGGCCGAGAGGTACACTCGGACACCACTCTCTCTTACAAATTGCCAAACCAACGGGTTATAGTTAGGAAAGGGAGAGAGGGTAGGAAGAGATGAATATGTGTGCGCACACGTGTGTGCATATCCCTAAATACCTAGAAGTCAATTTTTGCCGGCTAAGGTACACAAGTCAGAAAATAATATAACCTTTCACTTCTGTCAGTTAGTATGTATCTTATCCAAATACAGATTAAAGGCACTATGCACGGAAAACAAGGTCATATAGACGTCTGAATACACTTTGTTTACCAAGAGCTCACGCACAGACAACACCAGTGACCTTAAAGTTCGTGTTAGCGCGTCATGGTCTCTGCAAACTTTTTCCGACTACATTTTTATCGCCATTCATATAGACAGGTTAATTACATTATATCCTACACACCATTCCAAATCTCATCAACAATATGAGGTCATGCTTCTGTTCGAGTTGACTTTAGCCAGTTTCTGCAACACGTTATCAATGCAATTTGTATATAAAAGGAAAGGATTTTCATAACGTACTTTTTTCTTAAATATAAAAGGAAAGGATTCTCATAACATACTTTTTTTTTCTATAAAAGATAAGAATTTTCATGACATACTTTTTTATTACTAGTAAATACTATAAAGTATTCTAAAAGTTTTATTCCAGCTGTGACCAAGTTGTTGAATGATCTTCCTAATCGGGTAGTTGAATCGGTAGAACTTCAAAAGTTCAAACTTGCAGCAAATGTTTTTATATTGAAAAGGCTGATTGATATGTCTTTTTATAGTTTATATACAGAATATCAGTTTTAGTGTTTTTAAAACTATTCTATTCCAATTGTTCATTAATTCTTAAAGCGTTTATTTATTTCTTTATCTCCTTTCCTCACTGGGCTATTTTTCCATGTTGGAGCCCTTGGGCTTATAGCATCTTACTTTTCCAACCAGGGTTGTAACTTGGCTAGTAGTAGTAGTAGTAGTAGTAGTAGTAGTAGTAGTAGTAGTAGTAGTAGTAGTAGTAGTAGTAATAATAATAATAATAATAATAACTCTAAGGAATAGAAAAAAGTTGCCTAATAAACAAATGCCTAAATCGCCATTGGGGTAGAGTTCTCTTGCTTGAGGGCACACTCATGCACACTAATTTATGTTATTTCTCTTCCTCTGGTCATTTTTAAGTTTTTATAGTAGCTATATTTAAGATTTATTTCAATGTTGTTTTTGTTCTTAAACTTCTCTTGTAGTTTATCTCCTTATTTCCTTTCCTAGGTGGGCTATTTTCCTTGTTGGAGACCTTGGGCTTATAACATGATGCTTTTCCAATTAGGGTTGTAGCTTAGCAAGTAATAATAATAATAATTATTATAATAATGACAATAATGATAATAATAATAATGATGATTTAGGATAGTAGAGGCTCCTAGGATAGGTCAAGGGTTCTTTGCAGGAAAAACGAGGTTTATAGTTTTCAAAACCATTCGACAATGTGTATGGGAGAGAGAGAGAGAGAGAGAGAGAGAGAGAGAGAGAGAGAGAGAGTTAAAAGAACGTTGTGAAATTAGCTATCAGATCAGATCTTTCATTGCGACCAGAACCAAAGCCTCCGTATGACTGATAGTCAAGTCACAGGTCCAGGCGAAGAATTATTATTATTTTTTTTTTTTTAAACCTCGAATTGACCGTAATAAAATTCCGCATTATCTGACTCCGGCCGCAGCAATTAAAACACTTTGATTAATGAATACTCGCCAAAAATGAAGCCGCCTCATGAGTTACTTATAGCGGCTGTGATTAATGTGTGCTTGGCTAACGCACCCGAATTTAATGGAGTGGGCCCAGCCCGGCTTCCCACAATCGATAAGTTGCGTCATTTAGGAACCATTAGCGTGAGAAATGTGGGACCGGGACCAGGACCGAGTAGGGTAGAGTGATTAGAGCGAGGTTTGTTGATATCGCCATTTTCACTTAGATCATCTCAGCAACAGGTCTGGGCGAATCTAATGTTAGTAGCGAGTGGAAGTTTCCTTAAGAATTGGCTTTTCTGTTTCATTATCAAATAATCGTTTTTAGTTCAAGCCATATAATAACTTAATGCAATACGCAATAAAACATATAATTCCAAAAACATTAGTTTTACAATACAAATTAAATGCTCAAAGAAATTTAAAGCCATAAATTATAATGATTGAAAACATGTCTACATCAATATATCATCATCATCATCATCTTCTAAGCCTATTGACGCAAAGGGCCTCAGTTAGATTTGACCAGTCGTCTCTATCTTGAGCTTTTAAATCAATACTTCTCCATTCCTCATCTCCTACTTCACGCTTCATAGTCCTCAGCCATGTAGGCCTGGGTCTTCAAACTCTTCTAGTGCCCTGTGGAGCCCAGTTGAATGTTTGGTGAAATAACCACTCTTGGGGAGTGCGAAGAGCATGCCAAATCATCTCCATCTATCCCTCACCCTGATCTCATCCACATATGACACTCGCGTATTCTCTCTTACAGTTTAATTTCTAATCCTGTCCAATATATTATTTCACTGTTTTTTTCATTATAAAATTAAGCTTGGACTGAATCATATATATATCATGGACGTCATATGTTAAACAGAGGTGTGGACACAACGGACAAAGCAGTTGAAAGTCTTTTACCATTATCCTGGTTACCTACTCTGTCTTTTTTTCACGCCTTGAAGTAACTACTCAATGATCTGGCACAGGGGCCGGGAGGCCATTCAACAGCCGATGATTGTGGAAGGAGGGAGGGAGAGCGACAATAAAGAAAAAACTTTCCACAACATTAAAAGTTATCCAAATTGTGCAATAATTACCTCAACATTTTTTTCTCCCTCCATTTATTACAGTCGACTAACTATCAGGTACAATATTCAATGCTTAGGTCAGCACACACAGACCTTATGACGCTCAGAATGGGTCACAAATTTCTTGCATCTAAGGCCAGGTTGGGTCGATATTCTTGATGACTATTTGACTACTACTACTACTACTACTACTACTATTACGAGAGAGAGAGAGAGAGAGAGAGAGAGAGAGAGAGAGAGAGAGAGTTATACGGCGAAACACAGACAGAAAAGTATTGACATGAAAATACTGTAGTAATCCAATTGATCATTGGAGAGAGAGAGAGAGAGAGAGAGAGAGAGAGAGAGAGAGAGAGAAGTTATACGGCGAAACAGACAGAAAAGTATTGATATGAAAACACTGTACTTATCCAATTGATCATTGGAATGAGAGAGAGAGAGAGAGAGAGAGAGAGAGAGAGAGAGAAATACTTGCCAAATTGTCTATCAGATCAGATCTTTCATTGCGAGCAGAACCAAAGCCTCCGTATGACTGATAGTCAAGTCACAATTCGCGGCAAAGAATTTATTTTTTTTTTTTTACCTCGAATTCACCGTAATAAAATTCCGCATAATCTGACTCCGGCCGCAGCAATTAAAACACTTTGATTAATGAATATTCGCCAAAAATGAAGCCGCCTGATGAGTTACTTATAGCGGCTGTGATTAATGTGTGCTTGGCTAACGCACCCGAATTTAATGGAGTGGGCCCAGCCCGGCTTCCCACAATCGATAAGTTGCGGCATTTAGGAACCATTAGCATGAGAAATGTGGGACCTGGCCCGGGACAAAGTAGGGTAGAGTGATTAGAGCGAGGTTAACTGATATCACCATTTTAACTGACATTATCACTAGTGATTGTGTGGCCTGACTGGTAACGTTTCTGGATGGTGTTTACCCGACGGGGGTTCGAGTCCCGCTCAGACTAGTTAGAGCCTTTAGCGTCAGCAACCTTACCATCCTTGTGAGCTAAGGTTGGGGGGGTTTTGGGGGAGCCTATAGGTCTATCTGCTGAGTCATCAGCAGCCATTGCCTGGACCTCCTGGTCCTAGCTTGGGTGGAGAGGGGGCTTGGGCGCTGATCATATGTATGGTCAGTCTCTAGGGCATTGTCCTGATTGCTTTAAACAGGTCAGGGAGGATCTAAAGATTGTATAGAGTGGAAAATTTCCTATTGGCATTCCTTTCCTGCTTGCTTATCATTAATTTATTTATTGTGAGAGCAATATATTGCTACAGGCAAATAACATTTACATTCCCCCAAAACATTATTTACAAATGACGATTCAAATGTTCAAAATACCATGTATTATAATAATTGAAAACATGATCATATTGATCAATTACATTACTTTATTCCTCATGAACATAAGCTTGAGCAGAATTACATATATCATGGATGTTATTAAACACACACACTCATATATATATATATATATATATATACAACATAAATACATACATACATACATATACAACATACATACATATACAACATACATACATACATACATACATATATATATATATATATACATATATATATACATATATATATACATACATACATACATACATATATATATATATATATATATATGCACACATGTATATATGCGTTTGTTCGTATGTATACACTTATAAACTTGCATGTATGCAGTGTCAAAATGCAATATCAACTGTACCAAGGCAACACCTACAGTCAAATCTAGAATAAGAGCATAAGAAATAAAAAAGGAGAAGTGGGGGGGGGGGGCAATGGAAACCTTGATGCATACCAAATCCCTTTTAAAATCCATTTCCCTGAAGGTTTCCAAAAAAAAAAAAAAAAAAAAAACCGCTTGTCCCTGTAACCCACACAACCTGTACCATTACCTGTACGTTTCAACAGAGCAATTACACCGTTACCCTTTCATCCCTCTTCGCGTAAATATTCGCTCAACTTGTTCCATCCCCCCCCCTCCCCCATCCTCCCCCTTTTTTTTTGGTTCTTGAAATCGTCTCTTTCCACCCCTTTCGTTAATGAATCAATTTATAGTTCCCCCTTTTCACGATATGGGCAGCTCGGTGTCTTTTGATATGGGAGGTCATATAGATCTTTCATTAAATGCCGTTTATGTTATTCTCTTTTCCAGTCTTTGTAATAGATATTCTCTCTCTCTCTCTCTCTCTCTCTCTCTCTCTCTCTCTCTCATACAATTAGTAATGTAAGCTTATTCAACGCCTCTGCATTGCGATATACGATTGATAATGTAAAACGCAACATTGCTGTTCCATACTCTCTCTCTCTCTCTCTTTCTCTCTCTCTCTCTCTCTCTCTCTCTCTCTCTCTCTCTTCTCTCTCTCATTCATATACATTTAGTTATGTAAGCTTATTCAACGCTTCTGCTTTGCGATATGTTATATGTTTGATATGACAAAAGGCAACAATGTTGTTCCATACTCTCTCTCTCTCTCTCTCTCTCTCTCTCTCTCTCTCTCTCATATACATTTAGTTACGT
This sequence comes from Palaemon carinicauda, assembly GCF_036898095.1. NCBI lineage: Eukaryota > Metazoa > Arthropoda > Malacostraca > Decapoda > Palaemonidae > Palaemon > Palaemon carinicauda. Next base: position 48,395,143 of record NC_090754.1, read on the forward strand.
AAGCTAATACAACGCCTTTACTTCCCGATATAAGTTTGATATGGCAAAAGGCAACAATGTTGTTCCATATTCTCTCTCTCTCTCTCTCTCTCTCTCTCTCTCTCTCTCTCTCTCACTCATATTTACATATATATATACATTTAGTTATGTAAGCTTATTCAACTTCTCTGCTTTCCGATATTGTTATCCCAAACTTTATGATACACAGTAAAGCTCTCTCTCTCTCTCTCTCTCTCTCTCTCTCTCTCTCTCTCTCTCTCTCTGAAAGTAACCCGATGCATTACCACTTAATTACAGGACCAAGAAACACCCAACCGGTAAATCAACATCAATCAAGAATAAAAAAAAAGGGTCACGAATCTGTTTATTAAGCGATTAAAAAAAAAAAAAAAAAAAAAAAAAAAAAAAAAAAAAAAAATTGGACGTAACCATGTCTTTGAAACCGAGAAACAGACCGTAAGGATCAAAATCAAAGGAATACCAAAGGAGAGATGAGCGTTAAAATTCATCAGCTATGTGGAAAGAGAGACGTCTTCAAGAGGATCTTCATCTTCGGAGGGGATAGACGGTAATAATAATAATAATGATAATAATAATAATAATAATAATAATAATAATAATAATAATAATAACAATAATGACAATGACAATGCTAATGCTAATGATAATGTGATAATTTTAATTATTTCAATGATAATTTCAACAATATTAATAATAATAATTTTGATGATTTTAATGATAATTTCAACAATATTGATAATAATTATAATAATAATGATAATAATTTTAATGATTTTAATGATAATAATTTCAACAATGTTATTAATAATAATAATAATAATAATAATAATAATAATAATAATAATAATAATAAGTATATGTTGAGCACATTCGTCATGTGACAGTCACGGTGTATCGAGGTGCAAGTTAAGACTTATGCGTTTTGTGAATATCAAGGAACACATTGAGATGGTGAAACACATGCGGTCTGTGGTTTGTGACAGTCTGGGGTATCACAGTCGTCAAAGAGCAAGTTATTCCTCGATTGGTATATTACAATCATCAAGATATTCATTGAGAAAACTTGATAAAAGACCTAAGTTAATGTACGTGTTATGATACGCTGTGACCGCAGGAATTGTCAAGAAACCCGTTAAAGTAGCTACAATCGTAAAGGTATATGCTGGGACAAAGTCAGTAGGTGTGGCGAGTCTGATTGTTCAAAGGTTACTCATAGTAACGCTAGCAAAATACAGACTGAACGCTTACATCATCATCATCATCATCCGTTAGATTTCACCAATAGTCTCTATCAATACTCCATTCATCATCATCTACTTCATGCTTCATAGTCCTCAGCCATGTAGGCCTGGGTCTTCCAACTCTACTAGTTCCTTGTGGAGCCCAGTTGAAAGGATATTATATCATAATTACAATCATTATAATTATTATTATTATAATTATTATAATCATTACAATTATAATAATTATAATCATAATAATTAATTATGGTTATAATTATAATTATAATTAATATAATTATTATAATCATTATAATTATAATAATTATAGTAATTATAATTATTATAATTACGATTATTATTATTATTATTATTATTATTATTATTATTATTATTATTATTATTGTTGTTGTTGTTAGCTACGCTATAATTCAGTTGGAAAAGCAGGATGCTATAAGCTCAAATGTTCCAACAGGGAAAATAACCCAGTGAGGATCGGAAATATGGTAACATATGATAGTATGAAAAATAACGGAATGAACACTATTCCATCCGCGCCAATTTCAACATCAATGTTTAGTTTTCTATCATAGGCAACTTTTAAGGGATACAATATATTTTATACAATAGTAAATTTTTTTTAATGAGGCGCATTTGCACTGACTCGCAGCGGTGCTCTTTTAGCTCGGACAAGTTTCCTGCTCTCTGAAGGGTACCCTTGCGAGTCGGTGCAAATCTGCCTCACTAAAAAGAATTGACTATAGTTTTTAATGAGCAGAGTTATGATATGGACACATATCTACAAAGACTGGCAGTTTACGCCGAAGATTAAAATTAATAAAAGTACTATAACAAATTATTATTATTGTAATTATTGAAATTATTAAAATTATTAAAATTATATGACCAAAAAAAAAAATCAAGTAAAGAAACAACTAGACATCTCTATCTCTATATCCCTCTCTCTAAACTGCAATTATTATTAATGCAATTACTAAAATTATTATCAAAATTATCAAAATGACATAAAAGGCGAAAAAATGAATTAAAGAAACAAGTATACCTATCTAAGGACTCTCTCTCTCTCTCTCTCTCTCTCTCTCTCTCTCTCTCTCATACAATTAGTAATGTAAGCTTATTCAACGCCTCTGCATTGCGATATACGATTGATAATGTAAAACGCAACATTGCTGTTCCATACTCTCTCTCTCTCTCTCTCTCTCTCTCTCTCTCTCTCATACAATTAGTAATGTAAGCTTATTCAACGCCTCTGCATTGCGATATACGATTGATAATGTAAAACGCAACATTGCTGTTCCATACTCTCTCTCTCTCTCTCTCTCTCTCTCTCTCTCTCATACAATTAGTAATGTAAGCTTATTCAACGCCTCTGCATTGCGATATACGATTGATAATGTAAAACGCAACATTGCTGTTCCATACTCTCTCTCTCTCTCTCTCTCTCTCTCTCTCTCTCTCATACAATTAGTAATGTAAGCTTATTCAACGCCTCTGCATTGCGATATACGATTGATAATGTAAAACGCAACATTGCTGTTCCATACTCTCTCTCTCTCTCTCTCTCTCTCTCTCTCTCTCTCTCATACAATTAGTAATGTAAGCTTATTCAACGCCTCTGCATTGCGATATACGATTGATAATGTAAAACGCAACATTGCTGTTCCATACTCTCTCTTTCTCTCTCTCTCTCTCTCTCTCTCTCTCTCTCTCATTCATATACATTTAGTTATGTAAGCTAATACAACGCCTTTGCTTTCCAATATAAGTTTGATATGGCAAGACAATATTGCTGTCCCATACTCACTCTCTCTCTCTCTCTCTCTCTCTCTTTCTCTCTCTCTCTCTCTCTCTCTCTCTCTCTCTCTCTCTCTCATTCATATATTTTTAGTTATGTAAGCTAATACAACGCCTCTGCTTTGCGATATAAGTATAAGTTTGATATGGCAAAAGGCAACATTGCTGTCCCATTCTCTCTCTCTCTCTCTCTCTCTCTCTCTCTCCCTCTCTGTGAAAGTAACCCGATGCATTACCACTTAATTACAGGACCAAGAAACACCCAACCGGTAAATCAACATCAATCAAGAATAAAAAAAAAGTCAAGAATCTGTTCATTAACCAATTAATAAAAAAAAAAAAAAAAAAAAAAAAAAAAAAAAGACGTAACCATGTCTTTGAAATCGAGTAACAGACCGTAAGGATCAAAATCAAAGGAATACCAAAGGAGAAATGAGCGTTAAATTCATCAACTATGTGGGAAAAAAAGACGTCTTCAAGAGGATCTTCATCTACGGAAGGGAAAGACGGTTTGAAAAAAAAAATGGCAAGGAAAAATCAGTGGAATACTGTAATCAATTGTTGCGTATGAAGTTCTCAAGAGACGCTTGGTAATAATAATAGTAATAATAATAATAATAACAACGATAACGATAATGATAATAATAATGATAATAATTTTAATGATTTTAATGATAATTTCAACGATATTAATAATAATAATAGTACTACTAATAGTAATAATAATAATAATAATAATAATAATAATAATAATAATAAATGATTTAATGATAATTATTTCAATAATAATAATAAAAATATTATTATTAATAAAAGTAATAATAATAATAATAATAATAATAATAATAATAATAATAATAAGTATATGTTGAACACATTCGTCATGTGACAGTCATGGTGTAACGAGGTGCAAGTTAAGACTTATTCGTTTTGTGAATATCAAGGAACACATTGAGACTGTCTGATTGTATGACATTCGTCAAAGAGCAAGTTATTCCACGATTGGTCAATACAATCATCAAGATATACATTGAGAAAACTTGATAAATGACCTAAGTTGATGTACGTGTTATGATACGCTATGACTGCAGGAATTGTCAAGAAACCCATTAAGGGTAGTTGCAATCGTAAAGGTATATGCTGGGACAAAGTCAGTAGGTGAGGAGAGTTTAATTGTTTTAAGGTTACTCATAGTGACACAGGCAAGATACAGACTGAACGCTTACATCATCATCATCATCCGTTAGATTTCACCAATAGTCTCTATCAATGCTACATTCATCATCTCCTACTTCATGCTTCATAGTCCTCAGCCCTGTAGGCCTGGGTATTCCAACTCTACTAGTGCCTTGTGGAGCCCAGTTGAAAGGATATTATTATATCATAATCATAATCATTATAATTATAATTATAATCATTACAATCATAATATTCATAATTATAACAATTATAATTATAACTATAATTATCATAATTATTATAATTATAATAATTATAATAATTATAGTAATTATAATTATTATTATAATTATTATTATTATTATCATTATTATTATTATTATTGTTGTTGTTGTTGTTAGCTAAGCTACAACCCAGCTAGAAAAGCAAGATACTATAAGCTCAAATGTTCCAACAGGAAAAATAACCCAGTGAGGAAAGGAAATATGGTAACATATAATAGTATGAAAAATAACGGAATGAACACTATTCCATTCACGCCAATTACTACATCAATGTTTAGTTCTCCATTATAGGCAACCTTCAAGGGATACAATATATCTTTACACTATAGTCAATTTTTTTTAATGAGGCGCATTTGCACTGACTCGCAGCGGTGACCCTTTTAGCTCGGAGAAGTTTCCTGCTCTCTGATTGGTTAGAATCATCTTGTCCAACCAATAAGCGATCAGGAAGCTTTTCCGAGCTAAATGGGCACCCCTGCGACTCTGTGCAAATCTGCCTCACTAAATAGAATTGACTATAGTTTTTAATGAGCAGAGTTATGATATGGAAACATATCTACAAAGACTGACAGTTTATGCCGAAGATCAAAATTAATAAAAGTATTATAACTGAAATTATTATTATTGTAATCATTAAAATTATTAAAATTATCAAAATTATAATATGACAAAAAAACGAAAAAATCAAGTAAAGAAACAAGTATACATCTCTATCTCTATATCCCTCTCTCTAAACTGAAATTATTATTAATGTAATTATCAAAATTATTATTAAAATGATCAAAATTATATGACATAAAAAACGAAAAATAAAGTAAAGAAACAAGTATACATCTCTCTCTCTCTCTCTCTCTCTCTCTCTCTCTCTCTCTCTCTCTCAAATTATTATTACTGAAATTATCAAAATTATTATTATCAAAATTATCAAATTTATGACATAAAAAACGAAAAATAAAGTAAGGAAACAGGTTTACATATCAAATCATTCTCTCTCTCTCTCTCTCTCTCTCTCTCTCTCTCTCTCTCTCTCTAACTGGAATTATTTTTAAAATTATCAAAATTAATGTTATTAAAATTATCAAATTTATGACAAAAAAAACGAAAAATAAAGTAAAGAAACAAGTATCTCTCTCTCTCTCTCTCTCTCTCTCTCTCTCTCTCTCTCTCAGTTACAATACTTAAGGGATGATATAACAGCATCCCGGACCAGCTAATGGGAACGTTACCCTCGTTAGAGGAACCAATAATCCACAGAGTCCACAGTATTGTTATATATTATATAAATTGTAGAACATAATTTGAAATAATTATTAAACAAAACTGTTATTGCACAAGAGCAATCAAATGTCGAATTTCAATCAAGTAGCGATTTACATAAAATAACAGGAATGGCATAAATTAAACAGAGCTAATCAATTATATTTTGTTGGGAATAGTTAAAATAAAAGCTTAGAATTTCATGTTTTAAGCTTACCTTTTAATTAATAAATAAATGGCGTAAAATGGAATAGCCAAGGTATGTACTCACCACTTACAATAACAACCTAATTAAGGTTGAGTAGAGAGGATAAATTTACTATTACTACTACTACTACTACTACTACTACTACTACTACTACCACCACTACTACTACTACTACTACTACTACTACTACTATTATTATTATTATTATTATTATTACTTACTAAGCTACAACCATAGTTGGGAAAGCAGGATGCTATGAGCCCATGTGGTCCAATAGGGAAAATAGCCCAGTGAAGAAAGGAAACAAGGAAAAATGAAATACTTTAAGAACAGTAACAACAATAAAATAAATATTTCCTACATAAACTAAAAAAAAACAAGAGGAAGAGAAATTAGATAGAATAGTGTGCCCAAGGAAAAGGTCAATGAATCAATAATGAAATATTAGCTATGGTATCTTAAAGAAACTGTTAATCTTTTTAGAAGCAGTTCGTTAAAATATGAAATAATTTTTCTCTCAAATTATTTGCACGTTGTTAAGCAATAAAATACGAAACATTCGATCGTAAATACTAGCGTTATTACATACACTGAAGTACAAATCAACATTTAAAGGTTTAAGGTTTAAAGGTCGCTCATGCAAGGCAGAGGCAAGGGACAGTGACATTGCCTAGCAAGCAGGACAATGCCCTAATGACTGACCATATACACATATGATCAGTTCTCCTCTCTTCACAAGAGCTAGGACCAGTGTGGGACCAGGCAATGGCTGCTAATGACTCAGAAGATAGTCCCTATAGGCTCCCCCAAATCCCCATCCTTAACTCAGAAGGGTGGTGAGGTTGCAGCGAGAAAAGGAACTAATGATTTTGAGAGGGATTCGAAACCCAGTCTGGCGATCACCAATCAGAGACGTTACCACATTGCGCACCATAACTCGTGCAATAATTCAGATCCGTCTTCCATACAATTTAGAAAATATCAATATGTTAGATTTTTAGTAGAAAGTTCATTAACCCTCGGATGAATATGTACAGTTGAACACAGTAATTCCTGGTACATCTTGTTCTGAGGAAGAGCACCCTGTCTATCTATCTGTTTTTGTAACTCGCCGCAAAGTAAGGATGTGACAGCGAAGTATGCCAGGCATTCTTGTGTCCAACTGTACATATACATGCGAGGCTTAGCGAACAATCGACTGTAAATATAAAATACTGATAATTTTCAAACTCCTAACCATAAAAATATATGGTAAATAGATATGGTGCTGTTGAACATACTCTGCGGGAGTATGGTTTTTTTCAGTAGATGAATTTGAGAATTGCAATGAATGTTGTTTGGCTTTCATTTGAGCAAAAAAAAAAAAAAAAAAAAAAAAAAAAAACAGACGTGCATATACTGTTGACTTACATAAACAAAAATCGCCTCAATTACAATGGTAGCAAATAATAATCAAAATAATGATGGTAACAATTATGAAGATTGTTTTCTGAAGGTAATAATAGTAATAATTGTTTTATGGATATAACATTAATACTAACAACAACAACAACAACAACAACAACAACAGCAACAACAATAATAATAATAATAAGTTTTATGATAATAATAATAACAAAAACAATAACCACAACTATGAAAATAGCTTTTCGAAAATAACACTAATAATAATAACAATATCGAATCCTTATGATAATAATAAAATGTTCACATTAATCACAACAATAACAACAACAATACCAGAAACTACAATAATAAAACCCAAAATATCATACAAACTAAAACCAAAACCACAGTCATTTCCACAAAAATGTTCCTCGCCTCTATGGGACCACTCTACGTTATGCAATATTTCAGTCATTCAAAGAAATATACAACGCAAGAATTTAAAGAATTAATGAGGACTGTCTGTACCATCAGGGACACATTAAAATTACTCCATGCAAACGGAAATCTCGTTTTCATTGTACTGACAACTTGAATATTCACCATAGGGGAAAAATTCTATGCAGTACAGAGATTATTACAGAAATTCCGTTTAGCATGAACGGTAACGCGTTCTGGACTCCTTGTATGTGTTTTATATATATATATATATATATATATATTTATATATATATATATATATATATATATATACAAATATAGTATATATATAATATATATATATACACATTTATATATATATATACAGTATAATATCTATATATATATATATTGTATATATATGTGTGTATATATACACATACAGTATATATATATATATATAATTCATATATATATATATATATATATATATATATATATATATATATATATATATACAAATACAGTATATACAATATATATATACACATATATACAGTATAATATATATATGTATATATATATGTGTATATATACACATTTATATATATATATACAGTATAATATATATATATATATATATATTGTATATATATGTGTGTATATATGCACATACAGTATATATATATAATTCATATATATATATATATATATATACAAATACAGTATATATATAATATATATATATACAAATATATACAGTATAATATATATATGTATATATATATATATGTGTGTATATATACACATATATACACATACAGTATATATATATATATATATATATATATATATATATAGATAGATAGATAGAGATAAAATTTAGATAGATAGAGATGGTTTGGGCATGATCTTCGGAATCCCCAATAGAGATTAGTTTACCAAACGTTCAGCTGGGCTCCAAAAGGCACTAGGAGAGTTGGAAGACCCGGGCCAACATGGCTGAGGACTATGGAGTGCAAAGTAGATGATGATGAATGGAGAAGTATTGAATTAAAAGCTAAAGATAGAGGTGACTGGTGAAATCTAACGGAAGCCCTTTACGTCAATATGCGTAGGAGGAGAGGATGATGATGATATTATTTATATACATATACATATATATATATATATATATATATATATATAAATATATAATATATATATATAATATATATACTGTATATATATACAAAAACAACAACAACAAATACCGCCGTTTCTAGTCCACTGCAGGACAAATGCCTCAGACAAGTCTTTAATATCATGTTTGGGGTTTGGCCAGTTTTTATCATCACGCTGGCCAGTGCAGATTGGTGATGGTGGGAGTTTTTCGTCTGAGCGCTCAAAGCCAACCAACATAGTATGGGTGGCCCTGATTAGTACATCTTTGCTGATCATGGCGATAAACAAACCTTTTCACCACGTTAAGGTATCCCCACTCAGAAAGGGATATATATATATATACATATATATATATATATATATATATATATATATATATATATATACATACATATATAAAGGTAGATATAAAGTATACAGATTGATAGATAGACAAATAGTATTATAGATAGATATAGATAAATACACAGTGTATGTTTCATTCGAAATAATAACAATGAATTAGAACCACAAAAAATAATTATGAAAATATCAGGGAAAGCCAAAGAATATGAAGGTTTACAACTGGAGAGTAAACGTAATAAATGGGGATAACAGTTCGTTATGCAATATACACACAAACATACATACATACAGACAAACACACACATACATACATACATAGATCCAGAGTCAGAGCAAGGGGTCCTTGGTAGCCCTGTCTCTCTCTCTCTCTCTCTCTCTCTCTCTCTCTCTCCCTCTCTCTCTCTCTCGTTTCCTATGTAATCTACTTCTAACTTCGGAGTAATCAGCTTTCAACTTGGAAGGGAAAGAGTTCAAATTGAGCAAGGGATCTTCACTCGGTACTGGAATTTAAAGTCAGCTTGATTGTCTAACAGAGGATGGGGAAATTGGGGTTATGTAACAAGAAAATTCTTTTACATATGAAAAAGTAACTGTCTAAAATAAATAAAAATGTTAGGCTACACTTTCTAAGTATAAAAGTATTGAAGAAAACCAACATATTATCGCTCTCAAATAGAAATAAATTTTTACCTCATACTGGGATCGAACCTTAGTGTCTTCAAATGAAAAGCAAAGTCGACCTTACCTTGCCTTTCATCCAAAGAGACTAAGGTACTAGGATCGAACCTTAGTGTCTTTAAATGAAAGGCAAAGTAAGGTCGACCTTGATTTCTTTTGTGCGTGTGTATGTGTAAATATATATATAATTAAATATATATATATATATATATATATGTGTGTGTGTGTGTGTGTGTGTATGTATATATATATATATATATATATATATATATATATGCATACAACCACAAACTCGCTTTTTATTATATACTGAAGATTGTTAAGTCCTACCGACAATGTGCTGATAAGGATGTACCAAAATGAATGAAAATGTGAAATTTTGTTTTGTAAATAAAATAAATAAATAAAAAAAAAAGCAAAGGAAATATATGAATAAGTGTATCTGGTCAAAAATGAAAATCTTCCCCGTAGATTAAACTCAAATATTTTCGTCCAGTTGTTTTTCCAAATTGTACGCGAATACAGATAAGTCTCTCGTTTCCGCAGTTATTAAGCAGCGTCACTATTTGCAACGTATTGCAAAGCACTTCAATAATGCAAGCACCTGTGAGGTGCTATTTCATATGGCAATACTGTATATGTAAGTCTCTTTTACATTGGTGGTTTTGTGAAAAAAAAAAAAAAGTAACGACCGGCAAACTTTTCAGTGTTGAAATAAATCTAAGTGATAAAATTTTTTTGTACATTTTCATTATGTGATATTTATCAAAAAATACCTTTAAATTCTTTTCTCCGCATTAAAAGAGAAAAAAAGATACTTTTAACTTCTATATCATTAATATCTTGTGTTGAAATACCATCAAAAAACCGTAACGACTGGCAAACTTTTAAGTGTTGAAATAAATCTCAGTGAAAGCATTTTCTTTTGTACATTTTCATTACGTGGTATTTATTAAAAAATACCTTTAAATTCTTTTCTCCGCATGAAAAGAGAAAAAAAGATACTTTTAACTTCTATATCATTAATATCTTGTATTGAAATACTGTCGAAAAGTTATAATGATTTTGATACTTCCAAAAATATACTCTTTATTTCGTAAACATCCTTTGTTGTTTTTGTTTTTCATATCGCAAATAAAACAATATATACGAATACACAACAGAATTAACTTGCATACGAAAAGAAATCGATGACCTAAAACTACAATAACTGTATACAAATATTATCGTTGACGATTGATAAATAAGTAACGCTAATTAAAAGCGATTGCGATATAATCACCTCTCTCTCTCTCTCTCTCTCTCTCTCTCTCTCTCTCTCTCTCATGGTTGATCGTTGGAATGGCTTAGAGAGATTCCGCATTCTGGAAAACAAGTTTATATGGTTAGGTTAATTACAATAAAATGTATATATATATATATATATATATATATATATATATAAACATATATATACATATATATATGTATGTATATATACATATATATACATTTATATATATATATATATATTTATACATATATATATATATATACATATATATTTATACATATATACACACACACATGTATATATACATATATATACATATATACAGTATATACATATATACATACATAAATATACATATATATACATATATACCTACATATATATATACATATATACATACACATATATATACATACATACATACACATACATATATATACATATATACATACATATATATACATATATACATACATATATATACATATATACATACATATATATGTACATATATACACACATATATATATATATATATATATATATATATATACATATAGGTAAAACACGAATATGACTTATCAATATATCTATCTATATCACATATAAATGTCTATTTGCATTCGTTTCCTCCTTCTCTTTCACTTGGACCTATGCCTATGTTTTCGCCACTCTCTTTGCCCGTGTCATTATTCTGTTAGATTAAGCAAGCACGGATAATTTTAATAATAATATCAATCTTAATATAAAAATAGTTTTAATTATTCTAAAAATGACAATATGAATAATAATTTCAATTATTATTAATTCAAAATAATAATAATTTTAATAATCTTAAATGTGAAATTATCATTATCATTATCATTATTATTATTATTATTATTATTATTATTTTTATTACTGGGAGTTAAATGGCAGAGCAGGATTAGAAATGAAACCATAGGAGAAATTACTCGCTTTTCTTATGTGGATGAAATCATGGTGAGGGGTAGATGGAGATGGTTTGGGCATGCTCTCCAAGAGAGATTAGTTCACCAAACATTTAATTGGGCTCCAGAAGAGACTATAAGAATAGGAAGACCCAAGCCTACATGGCTAAGAACCATGGAGCATGAAATAGATGATGAAAGGAGAAACATTGATTTAATAGGTCAGTATAGAGATGACTGACGAAAACTAACAGGACTTTTGTGTCAATAGGTGTGGGAAGAGATGATGATGATGGTGATGATGAGTAGTAATAATAATAATAATCGTTTAAAATTTATATGAAAAGGTTGGATTGTGTACTTGATGATTAACAAAGGTTTATGCTTTGGTGTTCCTTCCGGGAATCTCTACGTTAGGTAAATAAGGACAATAAATTTCATTGGTTATTATAACTACTTATCCAATTACAATGAGATACTAGAGGGGCACTTAGTAGAGCGCCGACCTCCGACGCGGAGGCTTATTTCTCGACCTTTTGCTAGATCTTGACATTGATCTTTGACCTTAACATGTATTAATTGACGTGGATTTTCATACACTCAAATATGAACCAAGTTTAAAGTCTCTGTGACAACGATGTCCAAACTTATGGCTGATTACGTGAATTGGACATTTTGCTTGTCCGTAACCTTGATCTTCCAAAATTAAATAATTTCCACTTTTTTACATAACAGTTAATTCCTGCAAGTTTCATTACTCTACGATTAAAATTGCGGCCAGGAAGCTGTTCAAAGACAAACAAACACACAAAAAGGAGCGAAAACATAACATCCTTCCAACTTCATTGGCGGAGGTAAAAAAAACAGATAAGCGGATCTTCCAAAATTAAATAATTTCCAGCTTTTTGACATAAGTTAATCCCTGCAAGTTTCATTACTCTACGATTAAAATTGCGGCCAGAAAGCTGTTCGCAAACAAATACACACATAAACTTGGTGTAAATCATAACCTCCTTCCATCTTCATTGGTGGAGGTAAAAATAACAGATAAGCGTGTTCCCCTAAGTGCACCTGCCAAAGTAATACAGGTTGAATTTCCGGAAAAAAAAAAGAAAGAAAAAAAAAAAACACTGACGTCAGAGAAAAGCCTAATAGCTGCCTTATTTCTGCATGTTATGTGGAAAAACTCAACTGTTCATTTATGAAATATTGTGCAAATTTGGATGCAATATACCGACTTTGCAAATGAGAGTCTGATATGAGATGGTGAATAATTTTGCAAACGACTGAATGGAAAAGTTACAGAATTTTCATAAATATTTCTCAATATGAAGGATTTTCAAACTAAAAAAATATCCTTGTATATTTACATATCTGAAAACATAATAGTGAATTCTTATACGGTAAAGAGCTGTGTTAGCCAACCAGAAACTTCGACTTGCGTCTGTTGGTTGGGAGTTCGCGTATGTGGAAGGACAATTATTTTTTTGTAATCTGCAACCTCATCGACTTTCTGAGCATTTGTTTTTATTGGTGGTGGGGGGGGGGGCGTCTATGGGGGTGGTCTATGTGACTACCTGTTGAGGTATCAGGAGCCTTTACCTGGCCATCCCTGGTGCTTAATTTGATGGAGAGGAGGCATGGACACTCATCATATGTCTCTTAGACATTGTCCTGACCCTTGTCTCTGTCATTCATGACCAGCCTCTAAACATAATGAAAAGCACGTGGAACGTGAATATTTTAATGCGAACATTGGGATATTTAGGTTACCGCATGTTGCAAACACTTATTTAACTAGGCGTCGGAAAATTACACCCAAGTGTTGAAACTGGTTACTTAAGCTAAGTAAATATCTTAGTCCACTTACTAAAAACATATTAATATTAACACAATACAACTGGGTATGCACGATAAAGTATTTCTCTGTATATTCTATCACTATCTTATTAGTTATCCTAATACTTTCGAGAATAATTAATCCAACAAGATCAATTTCTCTTTCTGTCTTTATTACCTCCTCCAACAAACTTGGAAGGAGGTTATATTTTACCCCTGTTTGTGTGTGTAATCAACTTCTTAGCCACAATTTTAATCGTAGAGTAATGAAACTTGCATTGACTAACTGTTATGTAAAAATCTGAAAATGATTAAATTCTGGAAGATTAAAGGTGAAAGGTCTGGGTCAGGGTTAAACAAATTGCCCAATATACGTAATCAGCCATGTGTTTGGACATAATTATCACAGAGACTTCAAACTTGGTTCATATATGAATGTATGAAAATCCACGCCGTTAATACATATTAAGGTCAAAGGTTAAGGACGAGGACCAGCAAAAGGTCGAGAAATAAGCTGCAGCGGTGGAGGTCTGCGCTCTGCTGAGTGGCCCCTCTACTCTCAAGTGTTGTTTTTCCGATCTTCGAAGTCCAGAGGCTAAGATGCTCGATTCTCCTACGAAAGGATCTGGTTTCAAGTCGGGTTAAATAGAACTGAACCTCAGTTGTCCTAAGCAGTAAAACATTAAACCAATAGTTAGTCGACTGTGATTGGTGGATTTAAGAAGGGCAAGATCCTTTGGACTAGAGGCAATATCTGATATATGTGTATATACATATATATATATATGTATATATATATATATATATATATATATATATATACACATATATATATACATATATATATACATATATATATATATATATATATATATATATATATATATATATATATATAGTCACACTCAGTGGGAGAGGGAGTAGTCATACCCTGATCAGAGGGGTACCCCCAAGATGTACAGTGGGAAACCACACTCTCCCAAAAATTGCAGAACCAGCGGGTTGTAGTTAGGAAAGAGGGAGGGAGTGGAAAGGGTTAATATGTGTGCGCAATATATCTAAATCTTTACTCATCTTTGCTGACGGGTCGCGTACACTAATCCAAGCATATAGATCGAGAGCAGCAAGGGTGATACCTATAGCCACCTCCAATATAAAGGGAATTTTATGAATGGCATAAAAATGGCTTTCCTCTTTGTTTTGTTTTATAGAATCTGGGTCACAGGACCCAGATCTGGGATCAGG
Source organism: Palaemon carinicauda (assembly GCF_036898095.1). Lineage (NCBI taxonomy): Eukaryota > Metazoa > Arthropoda > Malacostraca > Decapoda > Palaemonidae > Palaemon > Palaemon carinicauda. The sequence continues at coordinate 48,410,406 of NC_090754.1, forward strand.
GAGACCATTAAACGCAACTGGAGGGGGGGGGGGATTCACAGAGGTGTTTGGACAGCAAAATGAAAAAAAGGATAATGGGAAGGAGGTAAACAGGAAAAGTGGACTGCAAAGACTTGATTGAATTGGGCTCGTTTGATCGAATTTGAACCTGCTAGTGAGGCCACTTTCAGGTACGCAGTGAAGTAAAAGACAGAAGAGGTTGGACAGCAAGATGGAAGAAAAGAACCAGGAGCGGAGGTAAAGTAGATGG
>NC_090754.1:48415655-48425631 GCF_036898095.1 Palaemon carinicauda
AAAAAAAAAAAACTAGCTGCAATTAGATTTTGGGAGGGATAGGAATGTAAATTTGCAGAAGTCCTATGCTTGATTTGGGGTTCCTTTGTTTGGTGTGTGATTAAAAAAAAAAAAAAAACTAGCTGCAATTAGATTTTGGGAGGGATAGGAATGTAAATTTGCGGAAGTCCTATGCTTGATTTGTGGTTCCTTTGTTTGGTGTGTGATTAAAAAAAAAAAAAAAACTAGCTGCAATTAGATTTTGGGAGGGATAGGAATGTAAATTTGCGGAAGTCCTATGCTTGATTTGGGTTCCTTTGTTTGGTGTGTGATTAAAAAAAAAAAAAAAAACTAGCTGCAATTAGATTTTGGGAGGGATAGGAATGTAAATTTGCGGAAGTCCTATGCTTGATTTGGGGTTCCTTTGTTTGGTGTGTGATTAAAAAAAAAAAAAACTAGCTGCAATTAGATTTTGGGAGGGATAGGAATGTAAATTTGCGGAAGTCCTATGCTTGATTTGGGGTTTCTTTGTTTGGTGTGTGATTAAAAAAAAAAAAAAAACTAGCTGCAATTAGATTTTGGGAGGGATAGGAATGTAAATTTGCGGAAGTCCTATGCTTGATTTGGGGTTCCTTTGTTTGGTGTGTGATTAAAAAAAAAAACTAGCTGCAATTAGATTTTGGGAGGGATAGGAATGTAAATTTGCAGAAGTCCTATGCTTGATTTGGGGTTCCTTTGTTTGGTGTGTGATAAAAAAAAAAAACTAGCTGCAATTAGATTTTGGGAGGGATAGGAATGTAAATTTGCGGAAGTCCTATGCTTGATTTGGGGTTCCTTTGTTTGGTGTGTGATTAAAAAAAAAAAAAACTAGCTGCAATTAGATTTTGGGAGGGATAGGAATGTAAATTTGCGGAAGTCCTATGCTTGATTTGGGGTTCCTTTGTTTGGTGTGTGATTAAAAAAAAAAAAACTAGCTGCAATTAGATTTTGGGAGGGATAGGAATGTAAATTTGCGGAAGTCCTATGCTTGATTTGGGGTTCCTTTGTTTGGTGTGTGATTAAAAAAAAAAAAAAAACTAGCTGCAATTAGATTTTGGGAGGGATAGGAATGTAAATTTGCGGAAGTCCTATGCTTGATTTGGGGTTCCTTTGTTTGGTGTGTGATTAAAAAAAAAAAAACTAGCTGCAATTAGATTTTGGGAGGGATAGGAATGTAAATTTGCAGAAGTCCTATGCTTGATTTGGGGTTCCTTTGTTTGGTGTGTGATTAAAAAAAAAAAAAAACTAGCTGCAATTAGATTTTGGGAGGGATAGGAATGTAAATTTGCAGAAGTCCTATGCTTGATTTGGGGTTCCTTTGTTTGGTGTGTGATTAAAAAAAAAAAAAAAAAACTAGCTGCAATTAGATTTTGGGAGGGATAGGAATGTAAATTTGCAGAAGTCCTATGCTTGATTTGGGGTTCCTTTGTTTGGTGTGTGATTAAAAAAAAAAAAAAAAACTAGCTGCAATTAGATTTTGGGAGGGATAGGAATGTAAATTTGCGGAAGTCCTATGCTTGATTTGGGGTTCCTTTGTTTGGTGTGTGATTAAAAAAAAAAAAAAAAACTAGCTGCAATTAGATTTTGGGAGGGATAGGAATGTAAATTTGCAGAAGTCCTATGCTTGATTTGGGGTTCCTTTGTTTGGTGTGTGATTAAAAAAAAAAAAAAAACTAGCTGCAATTAGATTTTGGGAGGGATAGGAATGTAAATTTGCAGAAGTCCTATGCTTGATTTGGGGTTCCTTTGTTTGGTGTGTGATTAAAAAAAAAAAAAAAACTAGCTGCAATTAGATTTTGGGAGGGATAGGAATGTAAATTTGCGGAAGTCCTATGCTTGATTTGGGGTTCCTTTGTTTGGTGTGTGATTAAAAAAAAAAAAAAACTAGCTGCAATTAGATTTTGGGAGGGATAGGAATGTAAATTTGCGGAAGTCCTATGCTTGATTTGGGGTTCCTTTGTTTGGTGTGTGATAAAAAAAAAAAAAAAACTAGCTGCAATTAGATTTTGGGAGGGATAGGAATGTAAATTTGCAGAAGTCCTCTGCTTGATTTGGGGTTCCTTTGTTTGGTGTGTGATTAAAAAAAAAAAAAAACTAGCTGCAATTAGATTTTGGGAGGGATAGGAATGTAAATTTGCGGAAGTCCTATGCTTGATTTGGGGTTCCTTTGTTTGGTGTGTGATTAAAAAAAAAAAAAAACTAGCTGCAATTAGATTTTGGGAGGGATAGGAATGTAAATTTGCAGAAGTCCTATGCTTGATTTGGGGTTCCTTTGTTTGGTGTGTGATTAAAAAAAAAAAAAAACTAGCTGCAATTAGATTTTGGGAGGGATAGGAATGTAAATTTGCAGAAGTCCTATGCTTGATTTGGGGTTCCTTTGTTTGGTGTGTGATTAAAAAAAAAAAAAACTAGCTGCAATTAGATTTTGGGAGGGATAGGAATGTAAATTTGCAGAAGTCCTATGCTTGATTTGGGGTTCCTTTGTTTGGTGTGTGATTAAAAAAAAAAAAAAAACTAGCTGCAATTAGATTTTGGGAGGGATAGGAATGTAAATTTGCGGAAGTCCTATGCTTGATTTGGGGTTCCTTTGTTTGGTGTGTGATTAAAAAAAAAAAAAACTAGCTGCAATTAGATTTTGGGAGGGATAGGAATGTAAATTTGCAGAAGTCCTATGCTTGATTTGGGGTTCCTTTGTTTGGTGTGTGATTAAAAAAAAAAAAAAAACTAGCTGCAATTAGATTTTGGGAGGGATAGGAATGTAAATTTGCAGAAGTCCTATGCTTGATTTGGGGTTCCTTTGTTTGGTGTGTGATTAAAAAAAAAAAAAAACTAGCTGCAATTAGATTTTGGGAGGGAAAGGAATGTAAATTTGCAGAAGTCCTATGCTTGATTTGGGGTTCCTTTGTTTGGTGTGTGATTAAAAAAAAAAAAACTAGCTGCAATTAGATTTTGGGAGGGATAGGAATGTAAATTTGCGGAAGTCCTATGCTTGATTTGGGGTTCCTTTGTTTGGTGTGTGATTAAAAAAAAAAAAAACTAGCTGCAATTAGATTTTGGGAGGGATAGGAATGTAAATTTGCAGAAGTCCTATGCTTGATTTGGGGTTCCGTTGTTTGGTGTGTGATTAAAAAAAAAAAAAAACTAGCTGCAATTAGATTTTGGGAGGGATAGGAATGTAAATTTGCCGAAGTCCTATGCTTGATTTGGGGTTCCTTTGTTTGGTGTGTGATTAAAAAAAAAAAAAAAAACTAGCTGCAATTAGATTTTGGGAGGGATAGGAATGTAAATTTGCGGAAGTCCTATGCTTGATTTGGGGTTCCTTTGTTTGGTGTGTGATTAAAAAAAAAAAAAAACTAGCTGCAATTAGATTTTGGGAGGGATAGGAATGTAAATTTGCGGAAGTCCTATGCTTGATTTGGGGTTCCTTTGTTTGGTGTGTGATTAAAAAAAAAAAAAAAAACTAGCTGCAATTAGATTTTGGGAGGGATAGGAATGTAAATTTGCGGAAGTCCTATGCTTGATTTGGGGTTCCTTTGTTTGGTGTGTGATTAAAAAAAAAACTAGCTGCAATTAGATTTTGGGAGGGATAGGAATGTAAATTTGCGGAAGTCCTATGCTTGATTTGGGGTTCCTTTGTTTGGTGTGTGATTAAAAAAAAAAAAAACTAGCTGCAATTAGATTTTGGGAGGGATAGGAATGTAAATTTGCAGAAGTCCTATGCTTGATTTGGGGTTCCTTTGTTTGGTGTGTGATTAAAAAAAAAAAAAACTAGCTGCAATTAGATTTTGGGAGGGATAGGAATGTAAATTTGCAGAAGTCCTATGCTTGATTTGGGGTTCCTTTGTTTGGTGTGTGATTAAAAAAAAAACTAGCTGCAATTAGATTTTGGGAGGGATAGGAATGTAAATTTGCAGAAGTCCTATGCTTGATTTGGGGTTCCTTTGTTTGGTGTGTGATTAAAAAAAAAAAACTAGCTGCAATTAGATTTTGGGAGGGATAGAAATGTAAATTTGCGGAAGTCCTATGCTTGATTTGGGGTTCCTTTGTTTGGTGTGTGATTAAAAAAAAAAAAAAAAACTAGCTGCAATTAGATTTTGGGAGGGATAGGAATGTAAATTTGCGGAAGTCCTATGCTTGATTTGGGGTTCCTTTGTTTGGTGTGTGATTAAAAAAAAAAAAAAAAAAACTAGCTGCAATTAGATTTTGGGAGGGATAGGAATGTAAATTTGCAGAAGTCCTATGCTTGATTTGGGGTTCCTTTGTTTGGTGTGTGATTAAAAAAAAAAAAAAAAACTAGCTGCAATTAGATTTTGGGAGGGATAGGAATGTAAATTTGCGGAAGTCCTATGCTTGATTTGGGGTTCCTTTGTTTGGTGTGTGATTAAAAAAAAAAAAAAACTAGCTGCAATTAGATTTTGGGAGGGATAGGAATGTAAATTTGCGGAAGTCCTATGCTTGATTTGGGGTTCCTTTGTTTGGTGTGTGATTAAAAAAAAAAAAAAAAAACTAGCTGCAATTAGATTTTGGGAGGGATAGGAATGTAAATTTGCAGAAGTCCTATGCTTGATTTGGGGTTCCTTTGTTTGGTGTGTGATTAAAAAAAAAAAAAAAAACTAGCTGCAATTAGATTTTGGGAGGGATAGGAATGTAAATTTGCAGAAGTCCTATGCTTGATTTGGGGTTCCTTTGTTTGGTGTGTGATTAAAAAAAAAAAAAAAAAAAAAACTAGCTGCAATTAGATTTTGGGAGGGATAGGAATGTAAATTTGCAGAAGTCCTATGCTTGATTTGGGGTTCCTTTGTTTGGTGTGTGATTAAAAAAAAAAACTAGCTGCAATTAGATTTTGGGAGGGATAGGAATGTAAATTTGCGGAAGTCCTATGCTTGATTTGGGGTTCCTTTGTTTGGTGTGTGATTAAAAAAATAAAAAACTAGCTGCAATTAGATTTTGGGAGGGATAGGAATTTAAATTTGCGGAAGTCCTATGCTTGATTTGGGGTTCCTTTGTTTGGTGTGTGATTAAAAAAAAAACTAGCTGCAATTAGATTTTGGGAGGGATAGGAATGTAAATTTGCGGAAGTCCTATGCTTGATTTGGGGTTCCTTTGTTTGGTGTGTGATTAAAAAAAAAAAAAAACTAGCTGCAATTAGATTTTGGGAGGGATAGGAATGTAAATTTGCGGAAGTCCTATGCTTGATTTGGGGTTCCTTTGTTTGGTGTGTGATTAAAAAAAAAAAAAAAACTAGCTGCAATTAGATTTTGGGAGGGATAGGAATGTAAATTTGCAGAAGTCCTATGCTTGATTTGGGGTTCCTTTGTTTGGTGTGTGATTAAAAAAAAAAAAAAAAAAAAAAAAAACTAGCTGCAATTAGATTTTGGGAGGGATAGGAATGTAAATTTGCAGAAGTCCTATGCTTGATTTGGGGTTCCTTTGTTTGGTGTGTGATTAAAAAAAAAAAAAAAAACTAGCTGCAATTAGATTTTGGGAGGGATAGGAATGTAAATTTGCAGAAGTCCTATGCTTGATTTGGGGTTCCTTTGTTTGGTGTGTGATCAAAAAAAAAAAAAACTAGCTGCAATTAGATTTTGGGAGGGATAGGAATGTAAATTTGCGGAAGTCCTATGCTTGATTTGGGGTTCCTTTGTTTGGTGTGTGATTAAAAAAAAAAAAAAAAAAACTAGCTGCAATTAGATTTTGGGAGGGATAGGAATGTAAATTTGCAGAAGTCCTATGCTTGATTTGGGGTTCCTTTGTTTGGTGTGTGATTAAAAAAAAAAAAAAAAAAACTAGCTGCAATTAGATTTTGGGAGGGATAGGAATGTAAATTTGCAGAAGTCCTATGCTTGATTTGGGGTTCCTTTGTTTGGTGTGTGATTAAAAAAAAAAAAAAAAAAAAAAAAAACTAGCTGCAATTAGATTTTGGGAGGGATAGGAATGTAAATTTGCAGAAGTCCTATGCTTGATTTGGGGTTCCTTTGTTTGGTGTGTGATTAAAAAAAAAAACTAGCTGCAATTAGATTTTGGGAGGGATAGGAATGTAAATTTGCGGAAGTCCTATGCTTGATTTGGGGTTCCTTTGTTTGGTGTGTGATTAAAAAAAAAAAAACTAGCTGCAATTAGATTTTGGGAGGGATAGGAATGTAAATTTGCGGAAGTCCTATGCTTGATTTGGGGTTCCTTTGTTTGGTGTGTGATTAAAAAAAAAAACTAGCTGCAATTAGATTTTGGGAGGGATAGGAATGTAAATTTGCGGAAGTCCTATGCTTGATTTGGGGTCCCTTTGTTTGGTGTGTGATTAAAAAAAAAAAAAAACTAGCTGCAATTAGATTTTGGGAGGGATAGGAATGTAAATTTGCAGAAGTCCTATGCTTGATTTGGGGTTCCTTTGTTTGGTGTGTGATTAAAAAAAAAAAAAACTAGCTGCAATTAGATTTTGGGAGGGATAGGAATGTAAATTTGCAGAAGTCCTATGCTTGATTTGGGGTTCCTTTGTTTGGTGTGTGATTAAAAAAAAAAAAAACTAGCTGCAATTAGATTTTGGGAGGGATAGGAATGTAAATTTGCAGAAGTCCTATGCTTGATTTGGGGTTCCTTTGTTTGGTGTGTGATTAAAAAAAAAAATAGCTGCAATTAGATTTTGGGAGGGATAGGAATGTAAATTTGCGGAAGTCCTATGCTTGATTTGGGGTTCCTTTGTTTGGTGTGTGATTAAAAAAAAAAAAAAAACTAGCTGCAATTAGATTTTGGGAGGGATAGGAATGTAAATTTGCAGAAGTCCTATGCTTGATTTGGGGTTCCTTTGTTTGGTGTGTGATTAAAAAAAAAAAAAAAAACTAGCTGCAATTAGATTTTGGGAGGGACAGGAATGTAAATTTGCAGAAGTCCTATGCTTGATTTGGGGTTCCTTTGTTTGGTGTGTGATTAAAAAAAAAAAAAACTAGCTGCAATTAGATTTTGGGAGGGATAGGAATGTAAATTTGCGGAAGTCCTATGCTTGATTTGGGGTTCCTTTGTTTGGTGTGTGATTAAAAAAAAAAAAAACTAGCTGCAATTAGATTTTGGGAGGGATAGGAATGTAAATTTGCAGAAGTCCTATGCTTGATTTGGGGTTCCTTTGTTTGGTGTGTGATTAAAAAAAAAAACTAGCTGCAATTAGATTTTGGGAGGGATAGGAATGTAAATTTGCAGAAGTCCTATGCTTGATTTGGGGTTCCTTTGTTTGGTGTGTGATTAAAAAAAAAAACTAGCTGCAATTAGATTTTGGGAGGGATAGGAATGTAAATTTGCAGAAGTCCTATGCTTGATTTGGGGTTCCTTTGTTTGGTGTGTGATTAAAAAAAAAAACTAGCTGCAATTAGATTTTGGGAGGGATAGGAATGTAAATTTGCAGAAGTCCTATGCTTGATTTGGGGTTCCTTTGTTTGGTGTGTGATTAAAAAAAAAACTAGCTGCAATTAGATTTTGGGAGGGATAGGAATGTAAATTTGCGGAAGTCCTATGCTTGATTTGGGGTTCCTTTGTTTGGTGTGTGATTAAAAAAAAAAAAAACTAGCTGCAATTAGATTTTGGGAGGGATAGGAATGTAAATTTGCAGAAGTCCTATGCTTGATTTGGGGTTCCTTTGTTTGGTGTGTGATTAAAAAAAAAAACTAGCTGCAATTAGATTTTGGGAGGGATAGGAATGTAAATTTGCAGAAGTCCTATGCTTGATTTGGGGTTCCTTTGTTTGGTGTGTGATTAAAAAAAAAAAACTAGCTGCAATTAGATTTTGGGAGGGATAGGAATGTAAATTTGCGGAAGTCCTATGCTTGATTTGGGGTTCCTTTGTTTGGTGTGTGATTAAAAAAAAAAAAAAAAAATTAGCTGCAATTAGATTTTGGGAGGGATAGGAATGTAAATTTGCAGAAGTCCTATGCTTGATTTGGGGTTCCTTTGTTTGGTGTGTGATTAAAAAAAAAAAAAAAAAAAAAAACTAGCTGCAATTAGATTTTGGGAGGGATAGGAATGTAAATTTGCAGAAGTCCTATGCTTGATTTGGGGTTCCTTTGTTTGGTGTGTGATTAAAAAAAAAAAAACTAGCTGCAATTAGATTTTGGGAGGGATAGGAATGTAAATTTGCGGAAGTCCTATGCTTGATTTGGGGTTCCTTTGTTTGGTGTGTGATTAAAAAAAAAAAAAAACTAGCTGCAATTAGATTTTGGGAGGGATAGGAATGTAAATTTGCGGAAGTCCTATGCTTGATTTGGGGTTCCTTTGTTTGGTGTGTGATTAAAAAAAAAAACTAGCTGCAATTAGATTTTGGGAGGGATAGGAATGTAAATTTGCAGAAGTCCTATGCTTGATTTGGGGTTCCTTTGTTTGGTGTGTGATAAAAAAAAAAAAAATTAGCTGCAATTAGATTTTGGGAGGGATAGGAATGTAAATTTGCAGAAGTCCTATGCTTGATTTGGGGTTCCTTTGTTTGGTGTGTGATTAAAAAAAAAAAACTAGCTGCAATTAGATTTTGGGAGGATAGGAATGTAAATTTGCAGAAGTCCTATGCTTGATTTGGGGTTCCTTTGTTTGGTGTGTGATTAAAAAAAAAAAAAAACTAGCTGCAATTAGATTTTGGGAGGGATAGGAATGTAAATTTGCAGAAGTCCTATGCTTGATTTGGGGTTCCTTTGTCTGGTGTGTGATTAAAAAAAAAAAAAAAAAACTACCTGCAATTAGATTTTGGGAGGGATAGGAATGTAAATTTGCAGAAGTCCTATGCTTGATTTGGGGTTCCTTTGTTTGGTGTGTGATTAAAAAAAAAAAAAAACTAGCTGCAATTAGATTTTGGGAGGGATAGGAATGTAAATTTGCAGAAGTCCTATGCTTGATTTGGGGTTCCTTTGTTTGGTGTGTGATTAAAAAAAAAAAACTAGCTGCAATTAGATTTTGGGAGGGATAGGAATGTAAATTTGCAGAAGTCCTATGCTATATTTGGGGTTCCTTTGTTTGGTGTGTGATTAAAAAAAAAAAAAAACTAGCTGCAATTAGATTTTGGGAGGGATAGGAATGTAAATTTGCAGAAGTCCTATGCTTGATTTGGGGTTCCTTTGTTTGGTGTGTGATTAAAAAAAAAAAAAAACTAGCTGCAATTAGATTTTGGGAGGGATAGGAATGTAAATTTGCAGAAGTCCTATGCTTGATTTGGGGTTCCTTTGTTTGGTGTGTGATTAAAAAAAAAAACTAGCTGCAATTAGATTTTGGGAGGGATAGGAATGTAAATTTGCAGAAGTCCTATGCTTGATTTGGGGTTCCTTTGTTTGGTGTGTGATTAAAAAAAAAAAAAAACTAGCTGCAATTAGATTTTGGGAGGGATAGGAATGTAAATTTGCAGAAGTCCTATGCTTGATTTGGGGTTCCTTTGTTTGGTGTGTGATTAAAAAAAAAAAAAAAAAAAACTAGCTGCAATTAGATTTTGGGAGGGATAGGAATGTAAATTTGCGGAAGTCCTATGCTTGATTTGGGGTTCCTTTGTTTGGTGTGTGATTAAAAAAAAAAAAAAACTAGCTGCAATTAGATTTTGGGAGGGATAGGAATGTAAATTTGCGGAAGTCCTATGCTTGATTTGGGGTTCCTTTGTTTGGTGTGTGATTAAAAAAAAAAAAAAAAGAAAAAAAAACTAACTACAAGTGATTATATTTTGGGAGATATAAGAATGTAACTTTTACGGGAAGGCATATGCTTGATTTGGGGATCTTTGGTTTGGTGTATAGTAAAAATTAAAAAATTGAGTAACTACAAGTAATTAGATTTTGGGAGAGATAGGAATGTGACTTTTACGGGAAGGCATATGCTTGATTTGGGTTCCTTTTATTTGGTGTATGATTAAAAAATAAAAATAAAAATTGACTAGCTACCAGTGATTATATTTTGGGAGAGATATGAATGTAACTTTTAGGGGAGGGGTGGTTTCATCAGGCTAAAG
>NC_090754.1:48433631-48451131 GCF_036898095.1 Palaemon carinicauda
ATATATTCACATATATACATATACATACATATATATATAGTCTAATATATATATATATATATATAGTCTAATATATATATATATATATATATATATATAAATATATATATATATGCAGTCTAATATATATATATATATATATATATATATATATATATATATATATATATATATATATATATATTATACTTGTGTATATGTATACACTTGTATATATATACATATACATACATACATACATATATATATATGTATATATATATATATATATATATATATATATATATATATATATATATCCCATACAGGGTCTTTAGAATTAGAGTTTAGTGAAAGATTGATAAAAGCAAATCGGACAATGGCTAGGTTAAGTAAAACTTGGATATCAAATCGCCTTAAATTACACATAAAAAATCGGACTATATATCAGCTTAGCGAGTTCGGTGTTACTCTATGGACATGAGTCATGGTATGACAATGAAACAATCTCCAATACATTTAGTAGATTTCAGAACAAAGCCCTCAGAAGGATATTGGGAGTTAAATGGCAGTAAAAGATTAGAAATGAAACTATAAGCGAGATTACTCGAGTGCCATATGTGAATGAGATCATGATGAGGGGTAGATGGAGATGGTTTTGGCATGCTCTTCGCACTCCCAAAGAAATTAGTTTACCAAACGTTCAGCTGGCACTAGAGTTGGAAGACCCAGGCCTAAATGGCTGATGACTATGAACCTCGAAGTAGGAGATTATGAATGAAGACATATTGAATTAAAAGCCCAAGATAGAGACAATTGGCGAAATCTAACCGTGGGCCTTTGCGTCAATAGGGGGGGAGAGAGAGAGAGAGAGAGAGAGAGAGAGAGAGAGAGAGAGAGAGATACTTGCTCTTTATTATATAGGGCAGATATTTCTAGACATATATTCTGATGATCGTTTGTAAATAAGGACATTAAACTAAAGTAAAAAAAAAGAAATAAAAAAAAAATAATAATAATAATAGCAGTGTAAAAAGATCTTGTCATGCTCCTAAATGCCTGATGGAATTAATGTTTCTTCTTCTCTAGATAATTAAAGTCAGGAAGAATTATCAAGAGAAATAATAATCACATATAAGAGCAGTAATTGAACCTTACGTACATGAACAAAGTAGTTAATTTAACGCTACGATCTCTAGTAAATATAAGGAATTTATAATTACATTCCAACCTGCCACAAATACTATTATTATTATTATTATTATTATTATTATTATTATTATTATTATTACCAGCTAAGCTACAACCCTAGTTAGAAAAGCAAGATGCTATAAGCCCAAGGGCTCCAATAGAGAAATTAACCCAGTGAGGAAAGGAAATAATGATATAAATAAAAGATATGGGAAATAATGAAGTATCAGAATAAAATATTTAAAAAAGAATAACATTAAAACATATTTAAAAACACTAACAACATTAAAACGGATATTTCATATACATATTTCAATATAAATATCGAAACAAAATGCAAGCAATGAATCACTCCCCAAGTTACAGGTCTATGCGCTGATTGATGGCTTCGTAATATTGGTGGCACCTATGACCTTCGATGTCAGGAGGCCAGAAAACTCAAAATCAATCAGCCGTGACATTGGAACCTATAAAGGTGTCTTGCATTGTATAAGAAAATCACTTAAGGCACGAAAACTACACCTATATCTTGTTGGTGGGTTACCATACATCAATGGAGAAGGTGCCTTGCATTGTATAAGAAAATCACTTAAGGCATGAAAACTACACCTATATCTTGTTGGTGGGTTACCATACATCAAAGGAGAAAGTGCCTTGCATTGTATAAGAAAATCAGTCAAGGCATGAAAACTACACCTATATCTTGTTGGTGGGTTACCATACAACAATGGAGAAGGTGCCTTGCATTGTATAAGAAAATCACTTAAGGCACGAAAACTACACCTATATCTTGTTGGTGGGTTACCACACATCAATGGAGAAAGTGCCTTGCATTGTATAAGAAAATCACTTAAGGCATGAAAACTACACCTATATCTTGTTGGTGGGTTACCACACATCAATGGAGAAAGTGCCTTGCATTGTATAAGAAAATCACTTAAGGCATGAAAACTACACCTATATCTTGTTGGTGGGTTACCATACATCAAAGGAGAAAGTGCCTTGCATTGTATAAGAAAATCAGTCAAGGCATGAAAACTACACCTATATCTTGTTGGTGGGTTACCACACATCAATGGAGAAGGTGCCTTGCATTGTATAAGAAAATCACTTAAGGCATGAAAACTACACCTATATCTTGTTGGTGGGTTACCATACATCAATGGAGAAGGTGCCTTGCATTGTATAAGAAAATCACTTAAGGCATGAAAACTACACCTATATCTTGTTGGTGGGTTACCACACATCAATGGAGAAGGTGCCTTGCATTGTATAAGAAAATCACTTAAGGCATGAAAACTACATCTATATCTTGTTGGTGGGTTACCATACATCAATGGAGAAAGTGCCTTGCATTGTATAAGAAAATCATTTAAGGCATGAAAACTACATCTATATCTTGTTGGTGGGTTACCACACATCAATGGAGAAAGTGCCTTGCATTGTATAAGAAAATCACTTAAGGCACGAAAACTACACCTATATCTTGTTGGTGGGTTACCACACATCAATGGAGAAAGTGCCTTGCATTGTATAAGAAAATCACTTAAGGCACGAAAACTACACCTATATCTTGTTGGTGGGTTACCACACATCAATGGAGAAAGTGCCTTGCATTGTATAAGAAAATCACTTAAGGCACGAAAACTACACCTATATCTTGTTGGTGGGTTACCACACATCAATGGAGAAAGTGCCTTGCATTGTATAAGAAAATCACTTAAGGCACGAAAACTACATCTATATCTTGTTGGTGGGTTACCATACATCAATGGAGAAAGTGCCTTGCATTGTATAAGAAAATCAGTCAAGGCATGAAAACTACACCTATATCTTGTTGGTGGGTTACCACACATCAATGGAGAAAGTGCCTTGCATTGTATAAGAAAATCACTTAAGGCACGAAAACTACACCTATATCTTGTTGGTGGGTTACCACACATCAATGGAGAAAGTGCCTTGCATTGTATAAGAAAATCAGTCAAGGCATGAAAACTACATCTATATCTTGTTGGTGGGTTACCACACATCAATGGAGAAAGTGCCTTGCATTGTATAAGAAAATCACTTAAGGCATGAAAACTACATCTATATCTTGTTGGTGGGTTACCACACATCAATGGAGAAAGTGCCTTGCATTGTATAAGAAAATCAGTCAAGGCATGAAAACTACACCTATATCTTGTTGGTGGGTTACCACACATCAATGGAGAAGGTGCCTTGCATTGTATAAGAAAATCACTTAAGGCACGAAAACTACACCTATATCTTGTTGGTGGGTTACCACACATCAATGGAGAAAGTGCCTTGCATTGTATAAGAAAATCACTTAAGGCACGAAAACTACACCTATATCTTGTTGGTGGGTTACCATACATCAATGGAGAAGGTGCCTTGCATTGTATAAGAAAATCACTTAAGGCACGAAAACTACACCTATATCTTGTTGGTGGGTTACCACACATCAATGGAGAAAGTGCCTTGCATTGTATAAGAAAATCACTTAAGGCATGAAAACTACACCTATATCTTGTTGGTGGGTTACCACACATCAATGGAGAAGGTGCCTTGCATTGTATAAGAAAATCACTTAAGGCATGAAAACTACACCTATATCTTGTTGGTGGGTTACCACACATCAATGGAGAAAGTGCCTTGCATTGTATAAGAAAATCAGTCAAGGCATGAAAACTACACCTATATCTTGTTGGTGGGTTACCACACATCAATGGAGAAAGTGCCTTGCATTGTATAAGAAAATCACTTAAGGCACGAAAACTACACCTATATCTTGTTGGTGGGTTACCACACATCAATGGAGAAAGTGCCTTGCATTGTATAAGAAAATCACTTAAGGCACGAAAACTACACCTATATCTTGTTGGTGGGTTACCACACATCAATGGAGAAAGTGCCTTGCATTGTATAAGAAAATCACTTAAGGCACGAAAACTACACCTATATCTTGTTGGTGGGTTACCATACATCAATGGAGAAGGTGCCTTGCATTGTATAAGAAAATCACTTAAGGCACGAAAACTACACCTATATCTTGTTGGTGGGTTACCATACATCAATGGAGAAAGTGCCTTGCATTGTATAAGAAAATCACTTAAGGCATGAAAACTACATCTATATCTTGTTGGTGGGTTACCATACATCAATGGAGAAAGTGCCTTGCATTGTATAAGAAAATCACTTAAGGCATGAAAACTACACCTATATCTTGTTGGTGAGTTACCATACATCAATGGAGAAAGTGCCTTGCATTGTATAAGAAAATCACTTAAGGCACGAAAACTACACCTATATCTTGTTGGTGGGTTACCATACATCAATGGAGAAAGTGCCTTGCATTGTATAAGAAAATCAGTCAAGGCATGAAAACTACACCTATATCTTGTTGGTGGGTTACCATACATCAATGGAGAAGGTGCCTTGCATTGTATAAGAAAATCACTTAAGGCATGAAAACTACACCTATATCTTGTTGGTGGGTTACCATACATCAATGGAGAAAGTGCCTTGCATTGTATAAGAAAATCACTTAAGGCATGAAAACTACATCTATATCTTGTTGGTGGGTTACCATACATCAATGGAGAAAGTGCCTTGCATTGTATAAGAAAATAACTTAAGGCATGAAAACTACATCTATATCTTGTTGGTGGGTTACCACACATCAATGGAGAAGGTGCCTTGCATTGTATAAGAAAATCACTTAAGGCACGAAAACTACACCTATATCTTGTTGGTGGGTTACCATACATCAATGGAGAAGGTGCCTTGCATTGTATAAGAAAATCAGTCAAGGCATGAAAACTACACCTATATCTTGTTGGTGGGTTACCATACATCAATGGAGAAAGTGCCTTGCATTGTATAAGAAAATCACTTAAGGCATGAAAACTACATCTATATCTTGTTGGTGGGTTACCATACATCAATGGAGAAAGTGCCTTGCATTGTATAAGAAAATCACTTAAGGCATGAAAACTACACCTATATCTTGTTGGTGAGTTACCATACATCAATGGAGAAAGTGCCTTGCATTGTATAAGAAAATCACTTAAGGCATGAAAACTACATCTATATCTTGTTGGTGGGTTACCATACATCAATGGAGAAGGTGCCTTGCATTGTATAAGAAAATCAGTCAAGGCATGAAAACTACACCTATATCTTGTTGGTGGGTTACCATACATCAAAGGAGAAAGTGCCTTGCATTGTATAAGAAAATCACTTAAAGCACGAAAACTACACCTATATCTTGTTGGTGGGTTACCATACATCAATGGAGAAGGTGCCTTGCATTGTATAAGAAAATCACTTAAGGCACGAAAACTACACCTATATCTTGTTGGTGGGTTACCACACATCAATGGAGAAAGTGCCTTGCATTGTATAAGAAAATCACTCAAGGCATGAAAACTACATCTATATCTTGTTGGTGGGTTACCACACATCAATGGAGAAAGTGCCTTGCATTGTATAAGAAAATCAGTCAAGGCATGAAAACTACACCTATATCTTGTTGGTGGGTTACCATACATCAATGGAGAAAGTGCCTTGCATTGTATAAGAAAATCACTCAAGGCATGAAAACTACATCTATATCTTGTTGGTGGGTTACCACACATCAATGGAGAAAGTGCCTTGCATTGTATAAGAAAATCAGTCAAGGCATGAAAACTACATCTATATCTTGTTGGTGGGTTACCACACATCAATGGAGAAAGTGCCTTGCATTGTATAAGAAAATCACTTAAGGCACGAAAACTACACCTATATCTTGTTGGTGGGTTACCACACATCAATGGAGAAAGTGCCTTGCATTGTATAAGAAAATCACTTAAGGCACGAAAACTACACCTATATCTTGTTGGTGGGTTACCACACATCAATGGAGAAAGTGCCTTGCATTGTATAAGAAAATCAGTCAAGGCATGAAAACTACACCTATATCTTGTTGGTGGGTTACCACACATCAATGGAGAAAGTGCCTTGCATTGTATAAGAAAATCACTTAAGGCACGAAAACTACACCTATATCTTGTTGGTGGGTTACCACACATCAATGGAGAAAGTGCCTTGCATTGTATAAGAAAATCACTTAAGGCACGAAAACTACACCTATATCTTGTTGGTGGGTTACCACACATCAATGGAGAAAGTGCCTTGCATTGTATAAGAAAATCACTTAAGGCACGAAAACTACACCTATATCTTGTTGGTGGGTTACCACACATCAATGGAGAAAGTGCCTTGCATTGTATAAGAAAATCACTTAAGGCACGAAAACTACACCTATATCTTGTTGGTGGGTTACCACACATCAATGGAGAAAGTGCCTTGCATTGTATAAGAAAATCAGTCAAGGCATGAAAACTACACCTATATCTTGTTGGTGGGTTACCACACATCAATGGAGAAAGTGCCTTGCATTGTATAAGAAAATCACTTAAGGCATGAAAACTACACCTATATCTTGTTGGTGGGTTACCATACATCAAAGGAGAAAGTGCCTTGCATTGTATAAGAAAATCAGTCAAGGCATGAAAACTACACCTATATCTTGTTGGTGGGTTACCACACATCAATGGAGAAGGTGCCTTGCATTGTATAAGAAAATCACTTAAGGCATGAAAACTACACCTATATCTTGTTGGTGGGTTACCATACATCAATGGAGAAAGTGCCTTGCATTGTATAAGAAAATCACTTAAGGCATGAAAACTACACCTATATCTTGTTGGTGGGTTACCACACATCAATGGAGAAGGTGCCTTGCATTGTATAAGAAAATCACTTAAGGCATGAAAACTACATCTATATCTTGTTGGTGGGTTACCATACATCAATGGAGAAAGTGCCTTGCATTGTATAAGAAAATCATTTAAGGCATGAAAACTACATCTATATCTTGTTGGTGGGTTACCACACATCAATGGAGAAAGTGCCTTGCATTGTATAAGAAAATCACTTAAGGCACGAAAACTACACCTATATCTTGTTGGTGGGTTACCACACATCAATGGAGAAAGTGCCTTGCATTGTATAAGAAAATCACTTAAGGCACGAAAACTACACCTATATCTTGTTGGTGGGTTACCACACATCAATGGAGAAAGTGCCTTGCATTGTATAAGAAAATCACTTAAGGCACGAAAACTACACCTATATCTTGTTGGTGGGTTACCACACATCAATGGAGAAAGTGCCTTGCATTGTATAAGAAAATCACTTAAGGCACGAAAACTACACCTATATCTTGTTGGTGGGTTACCATACATCAATGGAGAAAGTGCCTTGCATTGTATAAGAAAATCAGTCAAGGCATGAAAACTACACCTATATCTTGTTGGTGGGTTACCACACATCAATGGAGAAAGTGCCTTGCATTGTATAAGAAAATCACTTAAGGCACGAAAACTACACCTATATCTTGTTGGTGGGTTACCACACATCAATGGAGAAAGTGCCTTGCATTGTATAAGAAAATCAGTCAAGGCATGAAAACTACATCTATATCTTGTTGGTGGGTTACCACACATCAATGGAGAAAGTGCCTTGCATTGTATAAGAAAATCACTTAAGGCATGAAAACTACATCTATATCTTGTTGGTGGGTTACCACACATCAATGGAGAAAGTGCCTTGCATTGTATAAGAAAATCAGTCAAGGCATGAAAACTACACCTATATCTTGTTGGTGGGTTACCACACATCAATGGAGAAGGTGCCTTGCATTGTATAAGAAAATCACTTAAGGCACGAAAACTACACCTATATCTTGTTGGTGGGTTACCACACATCAATGGAGAAAGTGCCTTGCATTGTATAAGAAAATCACTTAAGGCACGAAAACTACACCTATATCTTGTTGGTGGGTTACCATACATCAATGGAGAAGGTGCCTTGCATTGTATAAGAAAATCACTTAAGGCACGAAAACTACACCTATATCTTGTTGGTGGGTTACCACACATCAATGGAGAAAGTGCCTTGCATTGTATAAGAAAATCACTTAAGGCATGAAAACTACACCTATATCTTGTTGGTGGGTTACCACACATCAATGGAGAAGGTGCCTTGCATTGTATAAGAAAATCACTTAAGGCATGAAAACTACACCTATATCTTGTTGGTGGGTTACCACACATCAATGGAGAAAGTGCCTTGCATTGTATAAGAAAATCAGTCAAGGCATGAAAACTACACCTATATCTTGTTGGTGGGTTACCACACATCAATGGAGAAAGTGCCTTGCATTGTATAAGAAAATCACTTAAGGCACGAAAACTACACCTATATCTTGTTGGTGGGTTACCATACATCAATGGAGAAGGTGCCTTGCATTGTATAAGAAAATCACTTAAGGCACGAAAACTACACCTATATCTTGTTGGTGGGTTACCATACATCAATGGAGAAAGTGCCTTGCATTGTATAAGAAAATCACTTAAGGCATGAAAACTACATCTATATCTTGTTGGTGGGTTACCATACATCAATGGAGAAAGTGCCTTGCATTGTATAAGAAAATCACTTAAGGCATGAAAACTACACCTATATCTTGTTGGTGGGTTACCATACATCAATGGAGAAAGTGCCTTGCATTGTATAAGAAAATCAGTCAAGGCATGAAAACTACACCTATATCTTGTTGGTGGGTTACCATACATCAATGGAGAAGGTGCCTTGCATTGTATAAGAAAATCACTTAAGGCATGAAAACTACACCTATATCTTGTTGGTGGGTTACCATACATCAATGGAGAAAGTGCCTTGCATTGTATAAGAAAATCACTTAAGGCATGAAAACTACATCTATATCTTGTTGGTGGGTTACCATACATCAATGGAGAAAGTGCCTTGCATTGTATAAGAAAATCACTTAAGGCATGAAAACTACATCTATATCTTGTTGGTGGGTTACCACACATCAATGGAGAAGGTGCCTTGCATTGTATAAGAAAATCACTTAAGGCACGAAAACTACACCTATATCTTGTTGGTGGGTTACCATACATCAATGGAGAAGGTGCCTTGCATTGTATAAGAAAATCAGTCAAGGCATGAAAACTACACCTATATCTTGTTGGTGGGTTACCATACATCAATGGAGAAAGTGCCTTGCATTGTATAAGAAAATCACTTAAGGCATGAAAACTACATCTATATCTTGTTGGTGGGTTACCATACATCAATGGAGAAAGTGCCTTGCATTGTATAAGAAAATCACTTAAGGCATGAAAACTACACCTATATCTTGTTGGTGAGTTACCATACATCAATGGAGAAAGTGCCTTGCATTGTATAAGAAAATCACTTAAGGCATGAAAACTACATCTATATCTTGTTGGTGGGTTACCATACATCAATGGAGAAGGTGCCTTGCATTGTATAAGAAAATCAGTCAAGGCATGAAAACTACACCTATATCTTGTTGGTGGGTTACCATACATCAAAGGAGAAAGTGCCTTGCATTGTATAAGAAAATCACTTAAAGCACGAAAACTACACCTATATCTTGTTGGTGGGTTACCATACATCAATGGAGAAGGTGCCTTGCATTGTATAAGAAAATCACTTAAGGCACGAAAACTACACCTATATCTTGTTGGTGGGTTACCACACATCAATGGAGAAAGTGCCTTGCATTGTATAAGAAAATCACTCAAGGCATGAAAACTACATCTATATCTTGTTGGTGGGTTACCACACATCAATGGAGAAAGTGCCTTGCATTGTATAAGAAAATCAGTCAAGGCATGAAAACTACACCTATATCTTGTTGGTGGGTTACCATACATCAATGGAGAAAGTGCCTTGCATTGTATAAGAAAATCACTCAAGGCATGAAAACTACATCTATATCTTGTTGGTGGGTTACCACACATCAATGGAGAAAGTGCCTTGCATTGTATAAGAAAATCAGTCAAGGCATGAAAACTACATCTATATCTTGTTGGTGGGTTACCACACATCAATGGAGAAAGTGCCTTGCATTGTATAAGAAAATCACTTAAGGCACGAAAACTACACCTATATCTTGTTGGTGGGTTACCACACATCAATGGAGAAAGTGCCTTGCATTGTATAAGAAAATCACTTAAGGCACGAAAACTACACCTATATCTTGTTGGTGGGTTACCACACATCAATGGAGAAAGTGCCTTGCATTGTATAAGAAAATCAGTCAAGGCATGAAAACTACACCTATATCTTGTTGGTGGGTTACCACACATCAATGGAGAAAGTGCCTTGCATTGTATAAGAAAATCACTTAAGGCACGAAAACTACACCTATATCTTGTTGGTGGGTTACCACACATCAATGGAGAAAGTGCCTTGCATTGTATAAGAAAATCACTTAAGGCACGAAAACTACACCTATATCTTGTTGGTGGGTTACCACACATCAATGGAGAAAGTGCCTTGCATTGTATAAGAAAATCACTTAAGGCACGAAAACTACACCTATATCTTGTTGGTGGGTTACCACACATCAATGGAGAAAGTGCTTTGCATTGTATAAGAAAATCACTTAAGGCACGAAAACTACACCTATATCTTGTTGGTGGGTTACCACACATCAATGGAGAAAGTGCCTTGCATTGTATAAGAAAATCAGTCAAGGCATGAAAACTACACCTATATCTTGTTGGTGGGTTACCACACATCAATGGAGAAAGTGCCTTGCATTGTATAAGAAAATCACTTAAGGCACGAAAACTACACCTATATCTTGTTGGTGGGTTACCACACATCAATGGAGAAAGTGCCTTGCATTGTATAAGAAAATCACTTAAGGCACGAAAACTACACCTATATCTTGTTGGTGGGTTACCACACATCAATGGAGAAAGTGCCTTGCATTGTATAAGAAAATCACTTAAGGCACGAAAACTACACCTATATCTTGTTGGTGGGTTACCATACATCAATGGAGAAAGTGCCTTGCATTGTATAAGAAAATCAGTCAAGGCATGAAAACTACACCTATATCTTGTTGGTGGGTTACCATACATCAATGGAGAAGGTGCCTTGCATTGTATAAGAAAATCAGTCAAGGCATGAAAACTACACCTATATCTTGTTGGTGGGTTACCATACATCAATGGAGAAGGTGCCTTGCATTGTATAAGAAAATCACTTAAGGCACGAAAACTACACCTATATCTTGTTGGTGGGTTACCATACATCAATGGAGAAAGTGCCTTGCATTGTATAAGAAAATCACTTAAGGCATGAAAACTACATCTATATCTTGTTGGTGGGTTACCATACATCAATGGAGAAGGTGCCTTGCATTGTATAAGAAAATCAGTCAAGGCATGAAAACTACACCTATATCTTGTTGGTGGGTTACCATACATCAAAGGAGAAAGTGCCTTGCATTGTATAAGAAAATCACTTAAGGCACGAAAACTACACCTATATCTTGTTGGTGGGTTACCATACATCAATGGAGAAGGTGCCTTGCATTGTATAAGAAAATCACTTAAGGCACAAAAACTACACCTATATCTTGTTGGTGGGTTACCATACATCAATGGAGAAAGTGCCTTGCATTGTATAAGAAAATCACTTAAGGCATGAAAACTACACCTATATCTCGTTGGTGGGTTACCATACATCAATGGAGAAGGTGCCTTGCATTGTATAAGAAAATCAGTCAAGGCATGAAAACTACACCTATATCTTGCTGGTGGGTTACCATACATCAATTGAGTCTTGTGTCAGACTGTGACCTTGAGCAATGTCAGTCTGTAGGTATTCCAAGGTCTTAAAGGTTTAAAGGTCGCTCATGAATGGCAGAAAAAAGGGACAGTGACATTCCCTATTGAGCAGGACTGACCATATATAAATATGATCAGCGCCGAAGCCGACTCTCCACCCAAGCTAGGACTAAGGAGAGCCAGGCAATGGCTGCTCATGACTCAGCAGATAGCCCTATAGGCTCCCCTAAAAACCCATCCTTAGCTCACAAGGATGGTGAGGTTGCAGCGACCGAAGAAGCTAACGAGTATGAGCAGAACCACAGCCTGGCATTCACTAGTCAGGGGCGTTACCATATCGGCCACCACAACCCTTGGAGTGCATATGAAACCTGGAATTGATCTCCGAGTAATTAATTGAATAAATGAAATTGAAATTCAAAAGATAGGTTTAAATAAAAAGTTAAATTAAGGAGGGAGTGAGGAGGGCTTGGGGGGATCGAGAGGGAGGCAGAGAATTAGATGACGAGATAAGGTGAAGGATGATATGGAGAGAAGAAGTTTGGTGGAAGAGGATGCCTTTGATCGAAGGCATTGGAGAAGGTACATCAAGCAACCGACCCCTTAATGTAGAGATGACGTAGGGAAGAAGAAGAAGAAGAAGAAGAAGAAGGTAAAACTAAATTAAGGGCCGAAGACACGATTGGATGAAATCAAGTTTGTTCTGAAACATAGTTGATCAACATGCTACCAAATACATAAGAACTTTTTGTTCGGCATTAAACATGAATACAATTCGATTGCACTTTATGCAAATAAGTGGCCTTCTTTGACTTAAATTCAAGGCAAACAATTAATGAAATTATTAACTCATCCTAATTTCATAAATGTAATTTAATTTGTTTATCATAAATCAACATCTACAACAAAGTTTAATTAAGAATTCTCTCATCGAAGAGCCAAGATTATTCAAATTATCAAAATGTTATCCTTTTCATGTGTAATGTTATTACGATAACTTTCCATTAAATTACAAACACACGTGTTTGCCTGCGCGAGCGACACACACACACACACACACACACACATATATATATATATATATATATATATGCATACATATGCATATATATATATATATACATATATATACATATGCATATATATATATATATACATATATATACATATATATATATATATATATATATATATATATATATTTATTATATACATACATAGGCATAAATTTTATATATATATATATATATATATATATATATATAATATACATATATATATATATATATATATATATATATATATACATATGCATACACTAATAGAGCAAGAGAGGAATTAAAAACGAGCAAATGAAAATAAAATCAACTTTCCTCTGTTCAAAAGACACCTCGGTAATACCTCCGAAAGAGAAAGCCACTTAGGGTCAAATACTCCGAGGGTGACTTCAACGGGCCAAACCACTCTTTGAGAATTACCATCTGGCGTGTGATCTTGCGGGTCTTCAGAAGTAGCCCCGAGAGAGAGAGAGAGAGAGAGAGAGAGAGAGAGAGAGAGAGAGAGAGAGAGAGAGAGAGAGAGAGAGAGAGAATGTCTGAGTTTCAGTTTGGTTTTTCATAAGTTCATGTGTCTGATGGATATTTCGTGTTGTGATGATGATATTAGTATGGATAATTATCATGATAATAATTATTAGCTTTATTATTGCAATAATAATAATAATAATAATAACAAACTACAAAATCATCGATAACACCTACAATAATAATAATAATAATAATAATAATAATAATAATAATAATAACATCTAAAACATGTATGTTCACAAAAGATAATAAATACTAAATGCTTATAAAACAATAAAACCACTGAGGAAAAAAGACTACGAAAATACAACTAAATAATTAAGAAATATTATGATAAAATACGTATCATATCTTGACCTTTATTTAAATAAGCATTTTTTTTTCTTTTTACACAGGAGCTCCCTTTTCTAGGTTTCAAAAGGACCTTGCGTACACATATTCAGATTCTAAGCGCTCATCCACGCATGCACGCGCGCACACCCGCACACAAATATATATACACACACATTATATATATATATATATATATATATATATATATATATATATATATATATATAAACATAAATACCAACCACAATGGCATTTAATACCGCATTCTACCTTGGGAATATATATCCACTGGAATTCATTTATGATAATAGCTTCTGGCTGGGCAGAGATTCGGACCCCGGCTTCTCAGCCTAAACCTTGTGTGTTTGTTCGTGAACGTCTTACTGGCCACAATTTTAACTTGTAAGGATTAACTGTTATGTAAAAAGCTAGAAATTATAAAATTTTGGAAGGTCAAGATCATAGGTGAAGGTCATGGTCAAGCAAAATGTCCAATACACGTAATCAGCTATAAGTTTGGAAATCGTTGTCACAGACTTCAAACTTGGTTCATATTTGAGTATATAAAAATCCTCACCAATATATACTTGTTATAGTCAAAGGTCAAGGTCTAGGTAGGATAAAAGGTCGATAAATAAGCTGCCGCGGCGGAGGTCTGCGCTCTAGTGAGTGCCCCTCTAGTTTAATTTGAATTACCTTGACCTTCCAGATAGATACGGGTCGTTAGTAAATGGAATGCAAGGAAGACGCCACTGAAAGAAACCTGTATAAAGACGTAATATTATACGGGGTAATTCAGCTACTATGAGTCGAGACTTACAATTTACAACTATTGCGGTATTTCCTTATCCCAATTCCTTGTTATCCATGTAAAAGGATATAATCAAGTGGATATGGCATTTTTATACTTTCCAGTGGTATCAAGACTGATGGTAGTAGGGCCAGTCATCATAAGAAAGTTTAAATTCTTTATAGCTAGACTTCAAGTATTCATAGCTAGTAAAATCTTAAAAATGCATCTTTAATACAGGCTATGATTGCCTTATATATTTTCATATGGGATAAGCCTGATGTCATATTATAATCTTGAAAAAAAGAAAAAAAGAAAAAAGAAATCCATATGATTTTCCTTTAAGAATTTTGAGTTTATGAAACCATTATGAATTCTATATTTCACAAAATTGGCATGTCAAGACAACTGAACATAAAAAACAATTGCTGTATTTTGTCTGCATCTTTTCCCACTTTTATGTGGGGTCGATGTTTCTGACCAGCGTTCTCCATCTACCTCTGTCCCACACTTCATCACCGGTTAATCCTTTGAACGAAGGTCATCCTTGATACAGTCCATCCACCTTCGCTTTGGTCTCCCTCTCCTTCTCGTTCCCTGTACCTCCATTTCCATCACCCTCCTCCTAATATACTGTTCATCTCTTCTCATGATATAACCATACCACCTAAAAGTGGGAAAAGATGCAGACAAAAGAAGAAGAAGAAGAAGAAGAAGAAGTTACAAAATACAGCAATTGTTTTTTTTTTTTCTGAATTATTTATTTATGTTCAGTTGTCTTGACATGCCAATAGTAATTTTCATGGATAACCGGATTATGCTGAACGATTTCTTTTACGGGTGTTGTTTAAAACAAATCAACTAACGAATACTGATGTGAACCATTTTAAGAGAAACGTGTAGTACATTTACTGTGATTTTCTCATAATACTACCACGATAAAGTTTCTCTCTCTCTCTCTCTCTCTCTCTCTCTCTCTCTCTCTCTCTCTCTCTCTCTCTCTCTCTCTCTCTCTCTATCCCCATGGATTCTTGAGAGAGAGAGAGAGAGAGAGAGAGAGAGAGAGAGAGAGAGAGAGAGAGAGAGAGAGAGAGAGAGAGAGAGATAGATTGTTTGATTGATTGATTTGAGGTTTTCTGGCATCCTGACATTAATACTACTGACGCCGAGAGAGAGAGAGAGAGAGAGAGAGAGAGAGAGAGAGAGAGAGAGAGAGAGAGAGAGAGAGAGAGAGAGAGAGATCCATTTATAGTATAACACTGCTGGAAAAGAACAGGAACCAATAATAGGTTTAATAGATAAAACTTAAAGCTATATTTATCATAGATTTCTATCAGTAATTTATTCTTTTATCACACAGAATTAATTCAAGTTATATTTTTCCATCAGAAATGTATTCGGGACAGCTCTGTAAGTGGCAAGTTTGATTCCTTGGGTTGGGTAATTTCCTTCCTTTTAATAATAATAATAATAATAATAATAATAATAATAATAAAAAGTGAACGTAACACACAATGTAGGCTTTCTGAATGGGGGACACCTTAACGTGGTGAAAGAGTTTGCGTATCGTCATGATCAGCAAAGCAGTACTAGTCAGGGCCACCCATACTAGGTTGGTTTGCTGAGAGCAATCAGACTAAAGTCTCCCCCCTTCACTAATACGCAGTGGCCAACGTGGTGATGAAAATGGCTACCCCCACCCCCCCTACGCGTCCGAGGCCTTTGTCCTGCAGTGGATTAGAATACGGTTGCATTGGTTGTTAGTTGTTGTTTTAACATATATGCATGTATGTATGTAAATATAGTATATATATATATATATATATATATATATATATATATATATATATATATATATATATATATATATATATATATATATATATATATATATATATATGATAGCTGTATACTGCATATATACACATTTGCATTTTTATGCATACATATATATTATATATATTATATATTATTTTTATAATTTATATATATATATATATATATATATATATATATATATATATATATATAGCTGTGTGCTAATTAGATTCGACAGTACGAATTATAAAATTCATATTTATGAGCCAAAGTGAGAGCCGTCCGTACGCTAAAGAAAAAAAAAAATCATTACTTGGGAACAACATAATTCGACAATGAAAAGTTATAAAGTTACAATAAATATAATAGGGAATTTATTGTGTATCAATTATTATAAAACAAATACATAAATGATAAAAATACCGATACAGCATCAAACTTCAGAAGACCATAGTATATACCACCATTAATGGAAAAGCAATAATAACTATAGAAACAGCTCGTGCTTGCATATGGCAAGCAGAGCTGGAAGCTCGAACGTATGAGATTACACCCTTAATACTTTCCAACTTAAGAAAGAACTTGCAGACACAAATTAAGCATACCAGTATTCAAGAAGCATCAAAGGAAGATTGTCTATGGGCGAAGATGGGATTGCCATGAAGGAGGTGGGGGGGGGGGGTGGATGGTGATGGCAACTCTGATTTTCGGAGTGGCTGGAGATCAACGGCAGGCACCTCCAGCGCTGTGGCTCCAGCAACGAGCATCGTTGACCGCGGGAGTCAGTAGCTCTTCAACTTCGGTAGGGTATAGACGTTTGTTCAGCGCGGCCCGGCACAAGTTCGGTGTTCTCGGGTTCTCGAAGAAAACTAATATAATTTTATTTGAAATTTGACGCTTGAATTTTGCGATGGGGGTGCGCAAGCAAATTGACTGCTTGTCTAAGTTCTCCATGAGAAAAAGGAACTTTTATTGTTCGAATTTATGAGGAAAACGAAAGTTTTATAAAATCTCTTTTCGTAATAGTTGCAGAATTGTTTAAACGTATAATTATTACA
>NC_090754.1:48458631-48463631 GCF_036898095.1 Palaemon carinicauda
ATCAATTTCTATTTGAAAATCAGTTACAATCCTCAATTTCAATTTGAAGACCAGTTAAAATTATCAATTTCTATTTGAAGACCAGTTAAAATTATCAATTTCTATTTGAAAACCAGTTACAATTATCAATTTCTATTTGAAAATCAGTTAAAATTCTCAATTTCTATTTGAAAATCAGTTACAACCCTCAATTTCTATTTGAAAATCAGTTACAATCCTCAATTTCTATTTGAAAACCAGTTACACTCGTCAATTTCTATCCAACCTAGGAAACCTTCGGAATGTCAATTGACTATCGGCTGACAATATCTTCCAGATATTCACTATTTGTCATAAATCTCTTGCAGAAAACTATGACAATTCCTTATTTTATTATATTTAACAACAGATAAAAAAATCCTTCTAAATAGAACTTCTTGAAATATATTCCAAAGAAATTTTACATTCCTTCCATCATAGATTTTCAACTTTTTATAGCCGATTTTTCCTGGAAGGAATTTTGATTAAATGAAGGACCTGAATATTTTTTTTTTGTATACGAATTAGCAATTACTAAAAGTTTTCAATTTTTCTTCAATAACAATTTCCATTACTTGCAACTTTTCGACTTTTCAAAATGTAATTCTAATAAAAATAGTTTCTTATTTTGGGGGAGAATTTGTGTATGAGAATTTACGTTGAAAAAAATGAAACTTTCCAAATATTTATACAAAACTTTTCAGAAAAGTGATCCAAAGTTTTTTTTCATGTTTCCATTATTTTGATAAATTTTAATATATCATATACCGTATTAATAATTACTCAAAATTCTAATTTATGAAATATTTTCGATTGACTTTTAACGGAATTATAATCTAGTATATTTCCATTTACTAAGTATTTCTACTAAATCAAAATTTTCATCAGTAAAAAATTTTCGATTTACAATCCAATCGTTTATATAAATAGGATTTATTAAATGTTCATTATTTACTCATTGCATATCTAATTCATAAAATAGTTAATTTATTGAAAATTGATACTTAACTATTCTATCTGATTCCTCTTCCTCTTGTTTTGTTAAAAGTCTTTATAGTTTATATAAGAAACATTTATTTTAATGTTGTTACTGAAAATATCTTATTTTCCCTTATTTTCTTTCCTCACTGGGCTGTTTTCCCTGCTGGGGCCCCTGGGCTTATAGCATCCTGGTTTTCCAACTAGGGTTATAGCTTAGCAAGTAATGATAATAATAATAATAGTTTAGTTCTAATGTAATATTTTATTCCTTAAACACTTTTATCATGTAAAACTTTTTGTATTCAAATTTTGGAAACATTAAGCTTTAATCCATTAAATATTCATATTCCATTCGCTAGAATTCTAATTTTAATCAAATTTTAATTTTCTTTTTAGAATAATCATCCATGAAACTAATAATTTTGAAAAATATCTATAGCTTATTTTTTTATCATTGGTGGCATTATCATAGGTTTTATTGTAATTATTTTGAATATTATAATTAGATTCATTAATGTTTTAATCCTTATAATATTCATCATTCCATTTTCTTAATTACCATTCATATATGAAACATTTTAATTCTCTAAATATTTACATTCTATTCCAAGGATTCCGAATCTATATATCATTCATATCATAGATGAAATTATCATCAATAAAATAATTGTAAAAATATTGACATCTCATGGAAATTTTTAATCTTTAAAATACTTTCTATTTCGTTTTTAAAATTACCTTCTAGTAAACTTATCAATTTTCCTTATTGCAGTCCTTTGGCTTACGGAATCCTGCTTTTCTAACTTGGGTTGTATCTTAGCTAACAATAATAATAATAATAATAATAATAATAATAATAATAATAATAATAATAATAACAATAATAATAATAATAATAATGATAATGATAATAACAAAAACAACAACAACAACAACAACAACAATAATAATAATAATAATAATAATAACAATATTCTATTACAAGGGTTCCACCATGTCACAATGCAATGGTGACATAGTCTTACTTTATTGTGGTTCTACAATGTCACTCTATACTTATTTTTACAACATTCTTAAGGCATTCTATTCTAGCCTTGGCACCTTGCTCAGTAACATATTGGCCCTTTTAACTCGTACCCAAACAAGATAAAAAAATATCCAACACTGGTAACAATAAGATTAACTGCTTGCCTTTAAGCAAGGAAATTAAACACACACGAACACTGGTAACAATGAGATTAACTGCTTGCCTTTAAGCAAGGAAATTAAACACACACGAACACTGGTAACAATGAGATTAACTGCTTGCCTTTAAGCAAGGAAATTAAACACAAACGAACACTGGTAACAATGAGATAAACTGCTTGCCTTTAAGCAAGGAAATTAAACACACACGAACACTGGTAACAATGAGATTAACTGCTTGCCTTTAAGCAAGGAAATTAAACACAAACGAACACTGGTAACAATAAGATTAACTGCTTGCCTTTAAGCAAGGAAATTAAACACAAACGAACACTGGTAACAATAAGATTAACTGCTTGCCTTTAAGCAAGGAAATTAAACACACACGAACACTGGTAACAATGAGATTAACTGCTTGCCTTTAAGCAAAGAAATTAAACACACACACGAACACTGGTAACAATGAGATTAACTGCTTGCCTTTAAGCAAAGAAATTAAACACACACGAACACTGGTAACAATGAGATTAACTGCTTGCCTTTAAGCAAGGAAATTAAACACAAACGAACACTGGTAACAATGAGATTAACTGCTTGCCTTTAAGCATGAAAATTAAACACAAACGAACACTGGTAACAATACGATTAACTGCTTGCCTTTAAGCATGAAAATTAAACACAAACGAACACTGGTAACAATAAGATTAACTGCTTGCCTTTAAGCAAGGAAATTAAACACACACGAACACTGGTAACAATAAGATTAACTGCTTGCCTTTAAGCAAGGAAATTAAACACAAACGAACACTGGTATCAATAAGATTAACTGCTTGCCTTTAAGCAAGGAAATTAAACACACACGAACACTGGTAACAATAAGATTAACTGCTTGCCTTTAAGCAAGGAAATTAAACACACACGAACACTGGTAACAATAAGATTAACTGCTTGCCTTTAAGCAAGGAAATTCAACACAAACGAACACTGGTAACAATAAGATTAACTGCTTGCCTTTAAGCAAGGAAATTCAACACAAACGAACACTAGTAACAATAAGATTAACTGCTTGCCTTTAAGCAAGGAAATTAAACACACATGAACACTGGTAACAATAAGATTAACTGCTTGCCTTTAAGCAAGGAAATTAAACACAAACGAACACTGGTAACAATAAGATTAACTGCTTGCCTTTAAGCACGGAAATTAAACACACACGAACACTGGTAACAATAAGATTAACTGCTTGCCTTTAAGCATGGAAATTAAACACACACGAACACTGGTAACAATAAGATTAACTGCTTGCCTTTAAGCATGGAAATTAAACACAAATGAACACTGGTAACAATAAGATTAACTGCTTGCCTTTAAGCAAGGAAATTAAACACACACGAACACTGGTAACAATAATATTAACTGCTTGCCTTTAAGCAAGAAATTAAACACAAACGAACACTGGTAACAGTAAGATTAACTGCTTGCCTTTAAGCAAGGAAATTAAACACACACGAACACTGGTAACAATAAGATTAACTGCTTGCCTTTAGGCATGGAAATTAAACACAAACGAACACTGGTAACAATAAGATTAACTGCTTGCCTTTAAGCAAGGAAATTAAACACACACGAACACTGGTAACAATAAGATTAACTGCTTGCCTTTAAGCAAGAAATTAAACACAAACGAACACTGGTAACAAGATTAACTGCTTGCCTTTAAGCAAGAAATTAAACACAAACGAACACTGGTAACAATAAGATTAACTGCTTGCCTTTAAGCAAGGAAATTAAACACACACACGAACACTGGTAAAAATAAGATTCACTGCTTGCCTTTAAGCAAGGAAATTAAACACAAACGAACACTGGTAACAATAAGATTAACTGCTTGCCTTTAAGCAAGGAAATTAAACACACTCGAACACTGGTAACAATAAGATTAACTGCTTGCCTTTAAGCATGGAAATTAAACACAAACGAACACTGGTAACAATAATATTAACTGCTTGCCTTTAAGCAAGAAATTAAACACAAATGAACACTAGTAACAATAAGATTAACTGCTTGCCTTTAAGCATGGAAATTAAACACAAATGAACACTGGTAACAATAGGATTAACTGCTTGCCTTTAAGCAAAGATATTAAACATAAATGAACACTGGTAACAATAAGATTAACTGCTTGACTTTAAGCAAGGAAATTAAACACACACAAACACTGGTAACAATAAGATTAACTGCTTGCCTTTAAGCATGAAAATTAAACACAAACGAACACTGGTAACAATACTATTAACTGCTTGCCTTTAAGCAAAGAAATTAAACACAAACGAACACTGGTAACAATACGATTAACTGCTTGCCTTTAAGCAATGAAATTAAACACACACGAACCCTAGTAACAATAAGATTAACTGCTTGCCTTTAAGCAAGGAAATTAAACGCAACCGAACACTGGTAACAATAAGATTAACTGCTTGCCTTTAAGCATGAAAATTAAACACAAAAGAACACTGGTAACAATAGGATTAACTGCTTGCCTTTAAGCAAGGAAATTAAACACAAACGAACACTAGTAACAATAAGATTAACTGCTTACCTTTAAGCAAGGAAATTAAACGCAAACGAACACTGGTAACAATAAGATTAACCGCTTGCCTTTAAGCAAGGAAATTCAACACAAACGAACACTGGTAACAATAAGATTAACCGCTTGCCTTTAAGCAAGGAAATTAAACGCAAACGAACACTGGTAACAATAAGATTAACCGCTTGCCTTTAAGCAGGGAAATTAAACACACACAGACACTGGTAAC
>NC_090754.1:48468631-48471593 GCF_036898095.1 Palaemon carinicauda
TCATAATATAAAAAGAGCCTGTAAACGTAAGCTGATCAAGAACTCAACAAATAATAAGATAACTACTTTACTATCAATATAGGTAATAAATATGTCATCACAGATAATGTCAATGTTATCGTCGTGCGCGTCAAGATACACTTAAGTATCAGTCATAAAAAAGGCCCCAATTTGTGCATATAAAATAATTGAATCATAATCATCATCATCTCCTCCTACGCCTATTGACGTAAAGGGCCTCGGTTAGATTCCGCCATTTATCTCTATCTTGAGCTTTTAATTCAATACTTCTCCATTCATCATCTCCCACTTCGCACTGCAAATAATTGAATACTATCAGAAACTTTTTTTTTTTTAAATCAGGTAATATCTGTTAGTGGCAAGACGTTAAAAGTTACGTTGTCCTCATTAAAGATGAGAAAAGTCTTCAAGAAAGAGACAATTCCTGCTTGTTTAGGTCATAAGGTCGATTTATAGCCCTAATTCTATTGAACTTCACGCTTTTCCTGAGAGATCTCATGACGATACGATGACACATTCGAGAAAGAATTCTCATGAAACAAGATGCTCTGGGCGAAATGGTAATACAATGGGAATTGATTTTCTAATTTATAGCGAGATATACATTAATATAAATCTAAATTATTACGATACGAATGTACAGATGGACACAGGAATTGCTGATACACCTCGCTCTAATGGGCTGTGGTAGCCTGGTGTTAGCGTCCTTGTCTGGCGAATGCCAGACTGGGGTTCGATTCCCGTTCAGATTCGTTAGTTCCTTTGGTCGCTAAAACCTCACCATCCTTGTAAACTAAGGTTAGGGTGTTTGGGGGAGCCTATAGGTATACCTCTCAGCAGCCATTGCCTGGCCCTCCTTGGTCGTAGCTTGGGTGGAAAGGGGTCTTGGGCGCTGATCATATGTGATATGGTCAGTCTCTATGGGCATTGCCCAGATTGATAGAGCAATGTCACTGTCTCTTGTCTATGCCATTCATGAGTGGCCTTTAAACCGTTATTGAATGGCTAGTAACCAAACAGATAGTGTAGGTAAGATATGGTAGTGGTGGCGAGCGGGACAACACAAAAGAATTCACAGCGCAGTAAGGGTATGACAGGGTGCCTATCCTCAGAGTGAGGTGTGCCAAGAATTCCTGTGTCCAACTGTACCTATCTAATACATAGATAATTCCTTTGATGTGAGTGACAACTTTGCAACCATGGGTGACAGATACAGCGTTTGGTTCACATTAGCTAGGTCTGTGGATCACTCCCAAGCTACTATCTAGAAGTCAACCAAGCTGTAATTGGATATAAGCGTTTGTGGTGTCAAAAGAAAAAGTTAGTGAGGACAGTCTGATGACTTCCTGATGATGGAAAAAAACAGAAGATATTTTGCCATGAAACAATTATATGATAATCTTGAAAAAAAAAAAAAAAAAACTATTTTGCAAACATGAAATTTAAAAGAATTAAAATATAAAATTGATAGAAGTGCAATGTAGGTAGTGTTTAATATATAAGGTATAAAGGAGAGGAACATTGTTGAGAACTTAAAATTTATTGATGAGAAAGAAGCATATGTTAAGAGTAGGTTGGCAAGAGAGTGACCAGATTAGTGGAGAAATGCGAGAAAAACACTATGAATTGTGTGACTATTAATGTTTGTAGTGTTTTACTATGAAGAAGATATTGAGAGTAAATGTGACCAACCAGCAATACATAATGAAGTATTTACAAACTTTGGGGAAATAATGTAAATCCATTTGGAGTTTTATAAAAGTGCCTGGGAACAGATATAATTTATTATAGAAAGATAACAGAAAAGGCGCACATCAAAATAGGTGAATCAACAAAGTTAAAAAGAAGAGTACAAAGACTATGCAATAGAATTGAGTCGTCTATAATGGAAGCCAAGGTGGGGAAACATGATGAGATTGTTGAGCCTAACCTCCTTTAGGGAAGGCAAGTGCGGATGTTGAATGCTATTAAAAGTCGGAGAGAGAGAGAGAGAGAGAGAGAGAGAGAGAGAGAGAGAGAGAGAGAGAGAGGCTAATTGTGTAGGTTTCGACTTACTGCTGGTGAGTCTTCTATGCAGGTAGAGAAGGCCTAACTGCATAAGAGGCTCCACCATAATTCAGTAGTCAACATTGATTGTGGCTGTAAATCTTGTTTAATTTTTGTTATATATATATATATATATATATTATACATATATATATATAACGTATATATATATATATATATACGTATACATATATATGTATATATATATATATATATACGTATACATATATATGTATATATATATATATATATATACATATATATATATATATATATATAAAGAGAGAGAGAGAGAGAGAGAGAGAGAGAGAGAGAGCGTATGAAAGCACAAGGGATGACGAAATATGAGCAGATATCGTTACAAGAACACCTAAAGGCATCCGTCTAAGACTGAAAAAAACAGAAAAAAAGAACATAAAGAGTAGGAAACCTGAGAGGGAAGGAAGGAGGGAGCGAAGAGCGTGGTACGAACACTTACCAATAAAGCTTTTCCGCAAATCTTTTTATACGGAATAGAAATGAGACAAAGCAATGGAGCGCTGGGTTTTCCCGGGGCGCTTTTGTGTTATTTAGCGAATCGCCGGTTGACAAATGACATTAAAACCATTTTTCCCGGGAAATAAAAGACTCCGAATTTACACGCAGGGCAAGCACGAGTGAGTTCGAACAATGTTATTATTCATAAGTCGTCAAAAACTGTGTGCGGGTATGAGAGAGAGAGAGAGAGAGAGAGAGAGAGAGAAGAGCAGCTTCAATATTTAACTTTATATATATATATATATATATATATTTATATACTGTATGCATATATATATCTATATGTATATATATATATATATATATATCTATATGTATATATATATATTTATATATATATATATATATATACACTATA
>NC_090754.1:48484593-48499593 GCF_036898095.1 Palaemon carinicauda
AAAGCTCTCATTATCGTCTGAGACACGATATTACAATCGTTGATGCTTAGGTCAAGCATTGGGAACGATACAAAATCACCTTTATGGGAGGGGAGAATAGGGGCGACTCTTGTATGGGGGAAATTTAAAAGGAAGGATAAGGTAAAGCGAGGTTAACTTTATGATCAGGGATTATTTTCGAGGCTTTGCGTGTAACGA
Organism: Palaemon carinicauda; assembly: GCF_036898095.1. Classification (NCBI taxonomy): domain Eukaryota; kingdom Metazoa; phylum Arthropoda; class Malacostraca; order Decapoda; family Palaemonidae; genus Palaemon; species Palaemon carinicauda. The sequence continues at coordinate 48,484,792 of NC_090754.1, forward strand.
TTAAAATAATAGCTGTTCTATAAACGACTTCCTTTAAATTCTTGGGGAAGAATAGAGGATGATTTGACAATGGAGAGAGAGAGAGAGAGAGAGAGAGAGAGAGAGAGAGAGAGAGAGAGAGAGAGAGAGAGAGAGAGAGAATATCCTCTACTTATTTTTAAAAGAATATGAAACATTTTATATATATATATATATATATATATATATATATATATATATATATATATATATATATATATATATAATTTATTTACAATTTCATTAGAAGACAAAATCTATTACTTACATTCCTGCTATTCCTACAACCAATATAATAATAATAATATTAATAATAATATTGCGAACCATATTTACTACAATACTCTTAAACCCACCATGAAATAAGATGAATAAACTTCTAGGTAAAAGAAGAATAGTAATTAATAATAATCATTATTCGTTTCCAAGCTATTGGCGTTAATGTTTACACTCAACCGATCTTATAATAATTTTTCTGACTTACATAATTTGTGTACGTTCTTATTCAAGTTTGGTTATCCTTCTTTAAAGTTAACCTTTTTCTTTGTCCAAGAAGGTTTTAGATAATGATGACAAAAGTATTGTAGTTCTAAAGAATACTAGTGAATTTTCTTCATAACTGTTATTGACGCCATAACTCATTTACTACTACTATCATTATTATTATTATTGCTAGTTATGCTGCAATCCTAGTTGAATAATCAGAAGGCTAATAAGACTTATCAGTGCTTCAACAAGGAAAATAGCCCAGTGAGAAAAGGAAATAAGGAAAAAGAAAGAATAGTGCACCCTCAAGCAAGAGAATCTAACCCAAGACACTGGAAGACCATGGTACCGAGGCTATGGCATTACTAATATAATACTTTTGTCTAATCCCACTAATTTGATATTACAAATATATATTTTCATTATCATTAATATATTTCTTGAATCCTAGATGCTCTAATATTTAATTATTCACGATTAAACCAACTGGGTTATGTTGAAAACCACTTACAATCCTCACTTTATATTTGAAAACCAGATACAATCTTCAATTTCTATTTGAAAACCAGTTATAATCTTCAATTTTAATTTGAAAACGAGTTACAATTACCAATTTCTGTTAGAAAATCAGTTACAATCCTCAATTTCAATTTGAAGACCAGTTAAAATTATCAATTTCTATTTGAAAACCAGTTACAATTATCAATTTCTATTTGAAAATCAGTTACAATCGTCAATTTCTATTTGAATACCAGTTACAATCTTCAATTTCTATTTGAAAACCAGTTACAATCTTCAATTTCTATTTGAAAACCAGTTACAATCTTCAATTTCAATTTGAAGACCAGTTAAAACTATCAATTTCTATTTGAAAACCAGTTAAAATTCTCAATTTCTATTTGAAAACTAGTTACAATTATCAATTTCTACTTGAAAATCAGTTAGAATTCTCAATTTCTATTTGAAAATTAGTTACAATCCTCAATTTCTATTTGAAAAACAGTTACAATTATCAATTTCTAATTGAAAATCAGTTATAATCCTCAATTTCTATTTGAAAATTAGTTACAATCCTCAATTTCTATTTGAAAACCAGTTACACTCGTCAATATTTATCCAACCTAGGAAACCTTTGGAATGTCAATTGACTATCGGCTGACAATATCTTCCTAATATTCACTATTTGTCATAAATCTCTTGCAGAAAACTATGACAATTCTTTATTTTATTATCATATTTAACAACAGATAAAAAATCCTTCTAAATAAAACTTCTTGAAATATTTTCCAAAGAAATTTTACATTCCTTTCATCATAGATTTTCAACTTTTTAAAACCGATTTTTCCTGGAAGGAATTTTGATTAAATGAAGGACCTGAATATTTTTTTTGTATACGAATTAGCAATTACTAAAAGTTTTCAATTTTTCTTCAATAACAATTTCCATTACTTGCAACTTTTAGACTTTTCAAAATGTAATTATAATAAAAATAGTTTCTTATTTTGGAGGAGAATTTGTGTATGAGAATTTACGTTGGAAAAAAAGGAAACTTTCCAAATATTTATACAAAACTTTTCAGGAAAGTGATCCAAAGTTTTTTTTCATGTTTCCATTATTTTGATAAATTTCAATATATCATATAGCGTAATCATAATTACTCAATAAAATTCTAATTTATGAAATATCTTATACTGACTTTTAACGGAATTATAATCTAGTATAAATCCATTTATTAAGTATTTCTACTAAATCAAATTTCTAAAAGCTGGCAAATTTTCGATTTACAATCCAATCGTTTATATAAATAGGATTTATTCAATGTTCATTACTTACTCATTACATATCTCAACTATAAAATATAGCTCATTTATTGAATATTGATACTTGACTACCCTATCTAATTTCTCTTCCTCTTGTTTGTTAAAGTTTTTATATAATTTATATAAAAAATATTAATTTTAATGTTTTTTCTGTTCTTAAAATGTTTGATTTTTCCTTGCTTCCTTTCCTCACTGGGCTGTTTTCCCTGCTGGGTCCCTGGGCTTACAGTATCTTAATTTTCCAACTAGGGTTATAGCTTAGCAAGTAATAATAATAATAATGAAAATAATAATAATAATAATAATAATAATACGGTTAGTTTAGTTCTAATGTAATATTTTCGTCCTTACACACTTTTATCAAGTAAAACATTTTGTATTCAAATTTTGGAAACATTAAGCTTTAATCCATTAAATATTCATATTCCATTCGCTAGAATTTTAATTTCAATTAAATATTAATTTTCTTTTTAGAATAATCATTCATGAAACTAATAATTTTGAAAAATATCTATAGCTTATTTTTTATCATTGGGGGCATTGTCATAGGTTTTATTGTAATTATTTTGAATATTATAATTAGATTCATTAGTTTTAATCCTTAAATTATTCATCACTCAATTTTCTAAATTACCATACATTCATCAAAAATTTTAATTCTTTAAATATTTAATTCTATTCCAAGAACTCCGAATATATGTATCCTTCATATCATATATGAAATTATCATCAATAAAATAATTGTATAAATTTTGATATCTTATGAAAATTTTTAATTTCTAAAATACTTTCTATTTCGTTTCTAAAATTACCTTCTAGCAAACTTATCAATTTTCCTTATTGCAGTCCTTGGGCTTACAGCATCTTGCTTTTCTAACTAGGGTTGTATCTTAGCTAAAAATAAATAATAATAATAATAATAATAATAATAACAATAATAATAATGATAATAATAATAATAATTATGAAAATAATAATAACGCTAACAACAACGACAACAACAACAACAAAAATAATAATAATAATAAAAATAATAATAATAGCAATAATAATAATAATAATAATTATTATTATTATTATAAAAATAATAATATGAAAAATAATAATAATAATAATAATAATAATAATAATAATAATATACATATTCTATTACAAGGGTTTCACCATGTCACAATGCACCTGTGTCATTCTTACTATATTGTGGTTCTTGCTCAGTAACATATTGGCCCTTTTAACTCGTACCCAAACAAGATAAAAAAATTATCCAACACTGGTAACAATAAGATTAACTGCTTGCCTTTAAGCAAGAAAATCAAACACACGAACACTGGTGACAATAAGATTAACTGCTTGCCTTTAAGCAAGGAAATTAAACACAAACGAACACTAGTAACAATAAGATTAACTGCTTGCCTTTAAGCAAGGAAATTAAACGCAAACGAACACTGGTAACAATAAGATTAACTGCTTGCCTTTAAGCAAGGAAATTAAACACAAACGAACACTGGTAACAATAAGATTAACTGCTTGCCTTTAAGCAAGGAAATTAAACACAAACGAACACTGGTAACAATAAGATTAACTGCTTGCCTTTAAGCAAGGAAATTAAACACAAACGAACACTGGTAACAATAACATTAACTGCTTGCCTTTAAGCAAGGAAATTAAACGCAAACGAACACTGGTAACAATAAGATTAACTGCTTGCCTTTAAGCAAGGAAATTAAACACAAACGAACACTAGTAACAATAAGATTAACTGCTTGCCTTTAAGCAAGGAAATTAAACGCAAACGAACACTGGTAACAATAAGATTAACTGCTTGCCTTTAAGCAAGGAAATTAAACAAAATCGAACACTGGTAACAATAAGATTAACTGCTTGCCTTTAAGCAAGGAAATTAAACTCACACGAACACTGGTAACAATAAGATTAACTGCTTGCCTTTAAGCAAGGAAATTAAACTCACACGAACACTGGTAACTATAAGATTAACTGCTTGCCTTTAAGCAAGGAAATTAAACGCAAACGAACACTGGTAACGATAAGATTAACTGCTTGCCTTTAAGCAAGGAATTTTAAACGCAAACGGACACTGGTAACAATAAGATTAACTGCTTGCCTTTAAGCAAGGAAATTAAACACAATCGAACACTGGTAACAATAAGATTAACTGCTTGCCTTTAAGCAAGGAAATTAAACTCACACGAACACTGGTAACAATAAGATTAACTGCTTGCCTTTAAGCAAGGAAATTAAACTCACACGAACACTGGTAACAATAAGATTAACTGCTTGCCTTTAAGCAAGGAAATTAAACACACACGAACACTGGTAACAATAAGATTAACTGCTTGCCTTTAAGCAAGGAAATTAAACACACACGAACACTGGTAACAATAAGATTAACTGCTTGCCTTTAAGCAAGGAAATTAAACACACACGAACACTGGTAACAATAAGATTAACTGGTTGCCTTTAAGCATGGAAATTAAACACACACGAACACTAGTAACAATAAGATTAACTGCTTGCCTTTAAGCAAGGAAATTAAACACAAATGAACACTGGTAACAATAAGATTAACTGCTAGCCTCTAAGCATGGAAATTAAACACAAACGAACAGTAGTAACAATAAGATTAACTGCTTGCCTTTAAGCAAGGAAATTAAAACCACACGAACACTGGTGACAATAAGATTAACTGCTTGCCTTTAAACAAGGAAATTAGACGCAGACGAACACTGGTAACAATAAGATTAACTGCTTGCCTTTAAGCAAGGAAATTAAACGCACACGAACACTGGTGACAATAAGATTAACTGCTTGCCTTTAAGCAAGGAAATTAAACGCACACGAACACTGGTGACAATAAGATTAACTGCTTGCCTTTAAGCAAGGAAATTAAACGCACACGAACACTGGTGACAATAAGATTAACTGCTTGCCTTTAAGCAAGGAAATTAAACGCACACGAACACTGGTGACAATAAGATTAACTGCTTGCCTTTAAGCAAGGAAATTAAACGCACACGAACACTGGTGACAATAAGATTAACTGCTTGCCTTTAAGCAAGGAAATTAAACGCACACGAACACTGGTGACAATAAGATTAACTGCTTGCCTTTAAGCAAGGAAATTAAACGCACACGAACACTGGTGACAATAAGATTAACTGCTTGCCTTTAAGCAAGGAAATTAAACGCACACGAACACTGGTGACAATAAGATTAACTGCTTGCCTTTAAGCAAGGAAATTAAACGCACACGAACACTGGTGACAATAAGATTAACTGCTTGCCTTTAAGCAAGGAAATTAAACGCACACGAACACTGGTGACAATAAGATTAACTGCTTGCCTTTAAGCAAGGAAATTGAACACACACGAACACTGGTAACAATAAGATTCACTGCTTGCCTTCAAGCAAGGAAATTGAACACAAACGAACACTGGTAACAATAAGATTAACTGCTTGCCTTCAAGCAAGGAAATTGAACACACACGAACACTGGTAACAATAAGATTCACTGCTTGCCTTCAAGCAAGGAAATTAAACACACACGAACACTGGTAACAATAAGATTCACTGCTTGCCTTCAAGCAAGGAAAATAAACACACACGAACACTGGTAACAATAAGATTCACTGCTTGCCTTCAAGCAAGGAAATTAAACACACACGAACACTGGTAACAATAAGATTCACTGCTTGCCTTCAAGCAAGGAAATTAAACACACACGAACACTGGTAACAATAAGATTCACTGCTTGCCTTCAAGCAAGGAAATTAAACACACACGAACACTGGTAACAATAAGATTCACTGCTTGCCTTCAAGCAAGGAAATTAAACACACACGAACACAGGTAACAAAAAGATTCACTGCTTGCCTTTAAGCAAGGAAATTAAACACACGAACACTGGTAACAATAAGATTCACTGCTTGCCTTTAAGCAAGGAAATTAAACACACGAACACTGGTAACAAGATTCACTGCTTGCCTTTAAGCAAGGAAATTGAACACACACGAATACTGGTAACAATAAGATTCACTGCTTGCCTTTAAGCAAGGAAATTGAACACACACGAACACTGGTAACAATAAGATTCACTGCTTGCCTTTAAGCAAGGAAATTAAACACACGAACACTGGTAACAATAAGATTCACTGCTTGCCTTTAAGCAAGGAAATTAAACACACGAACACTGGTAACAATAAGATTCACTGCTTGCCTTCAAGCAAGGAAATTAAACACACACGAACACTGGTAACAATAAGATTCACTGCTTGCCTTCAAGCAAGGAAATTAAACACACACGAACACTGGTAACAATAAGATTCACTGCTTGCCTTCAAGCAAGGAAATTAAACACACACGAACACTGGTAACAATAAGATTCACTGCTTGCCTTCAAGCAAGGAAATTAAACACACACGAACACAGGTAACAATAAGATTCACTGCTTGCCTTTAAGCAAGGAAATTAAACACACAAACACTGGTAACAATAAGATTCACTGCTTGCCTTTAAGCAAGGAAATTAAACACACGAACACTGGTAACAATAAGATTCACTGCTTGCCTTTAAGCAAGGAAATTAAACACACACGAACACTGGTAACAATAAGATTCACTGCTTGCCTTTAAGCAAGGAAATTAAACGCAAACGAACACTGGTAACAATTAACTGCTTGCCTTTAAGCAAGGAAATTGAACACACACGAACACTGGTAACAATAAGATTCACTGCTTGCCTTTAAGCAAGGAAATTAAACGCAAACGAACACTGGTAACAATTAACTGCTTGCCTTTAAGCAAGGAAATTGAACACAAACGAACACTGGTAACAATAAGATTAACTGCTTGCCTTTAAGCAAGGAAATTAAACGCAAACGAACACTAGTAACAATAAGATTAACTGCTTGCCTTTGAGCAAGGAAATTAAACACAAACGAATACTGGAAACAATAAGATTAACTGCTTGCCTTTAAGCATGCAAATTAAACACAAACGAACACTGGTAACAATAAGATTAACTGCTTGCCTTTAAGCATGCAAATTAAACACAAACGAACACTGGTAACAATAAGATTACATGCTTGCCTTTAAGCATGCAAATTAAACACACACAGACACTGGTAAAAATAAGATTAACTGCTTGCCTTTAAGCAAGGAAATTAAACACAAACGAACACTGGTAACAATAAGATTAACTGCTTGCCTTTAAGCATGCAAATTAAACACAAACGAACACTGCTAACAATAAGATTAACTGCTTGCCTTTAAGCATGGAAATTAAACACAAACGAACACTGGTAACAATAAGATTAACTGCTTGCCTTTAAGCAAGGAAATTAAACACAAACGAACACTGGTAACAATAAGATTAACTGCTTGCCTTTAAGCAAGGAAAATCAACACGAACGAACACTGGTAACAATAAGATTAACTGCTGACCTTTAAGCAAGGAAATTAAACACAAACGAACACTGGTAACAATAACATTAACTGCTTGCCTTTAAGCAAGGAAATTAAACACAAACGAACACTGGTAACAATAAGATTAACTGCTTGCCTTTAAGCAAGGAAATTAAACACAAACGAACACTGGTAACAATAAGATTAACTGCTTGCCTTTAAGCACGGAAATTAAACACAAACGAACACTGGTAACAATAAGATTAACAGCTTGTTTTTAAGCGAGGAAATTAAACACAAACGAACACTGGTAACAATAAGATTAACTGCTTGCCTTTAAGCGAGGAAATTAAACACAAACGAACACTGGTAACAATAAGATTAACTGCTTGCCTTTAAGCAAGGAAATTAAACACAAACGAACACTGGTAACAATAAGATTAACTGCTTGCCTTTAAGCAAGGAAATTCAACACGAACGAACACTGGTAACAATAAGATTAACTGCTGACCTTCAAGCAAGGAAATTAAACACAAACGAACACTGGTAACAATAAGATTAACTGCTTGCCTTTAAGCAAGGAAATTAAACACAAACGAACACTGGTAACAATAAGATTAACTGCTTGCCTTTAAGCAAGGAAATTAAACACAAACGAACACTGGTAACAATAAGATTAACTGCTTGCCTTTAAGCAAGGAAATTAAACACAAACGAACACTGGTAACAATAAGATTAACTGCTGACCTTTAAGCAAGGAAATTAAACACAAACGAACACTGGTAACAATAACATTAACTGCTTGCCTTTAAGCAAGGAAATTCAACACAAACGAACACTGGTAACAATAAGATTAACTGCTTGCCTTTAAGCAAGGAATTTAAACACAAACGAACACTGGTAACAATAAGATTAACTGCTTGCCTTTAAGCAAGGAAATTAAACACAAACGAACACTGGTAACAATAAAATCAACTGCTTGCCTTTAAGCAAGGAAATTAAACACAAACGAACACTGGTAACAATAAGATTAACTGCTTGCCTTTAAGCACGGAAATTAAACGCAAACGAACACTGGTAACAATAAGATTAACTGCTTGCCTTTAAGCATGAAAATTAAACACAAACGAACTCTAGTAACAATAAGATTAACTGCTTGCCTTTAAGCAAGGAAATTAAACACAAACGAACACTGGTAACAATAAGATTAACTGCTTGCCTTTAAGCACGGAAATTAAACGCAAACGAACACTGGTAACAATAAGATTAACTGCTTGCCTTTAAGCATGAAAATTAAACACAAACGAACACTGGTAAAAATAAGATTAACTGCTTGCCTTTAAGCAAGGAAATTAAACACAAATGAACACTAGTAACAATAAGATTAACGAACACTGGTAACAATAAGATTAACTGCTTGCCTTTAAGCATGAAAATTAAACACAAACGAACACTAGTAACAATAAGATTAACTGCTTGCCTTTAAGCAAGGAAATTAAACACACACGAACACTGGTAAAAATAAGCTTAACTGCTTGCCTTTAAGCAAGGAAATTAAACCCAAATGAACACTAGTAACAATAAGATTAACTGCTTGCCTTTAAGCAAAGAAATTAAACATAAATGAACACTGGTAACAGTAAGATTAACTGCTTGCCTTTAAGCATGAAAATTAAACACACACGAACACTGGTAACAATAAGATTAACTGCTTGCCTTTAAGCAAGGAAATTAAACATAAACGAACACCGGTAACAATAAGATTAACTGCTTGCCTTTAAGCATGGAAATTGAACACAAACGAACACTGGTAACAATAAGATTAACTGCTTGCCTATAAGCATAGAAATTAAACACACACGAACACTGGTAACAATAAGATTAACTGCTTGCCTTTAAGCATGGAAATTGAACACAAACGAACACTGGTAACAATAAGATTAACTGCTTGCCTATAAGCATGGAAATTAAACACACACGAACACTGGTAACAATAAGATTAACTGCTTGCCTTTAAGCATGAAAATTAAACACAAACGAACACTGGTAACAATAAGATTAACTGCTTGCCTTTAAGCAAGGAAATTAAACATAAACGAACACCGGTAACAATAAGATTAACTGCTTGCCTTTAAGCATGGAAATTAAACACAAACAAACACTGGTAACAATAAGATTAACTGCTTGCCTTTAAGCAAGGAAATTAAACATAAACGAACACCGGTAACAATAAGATTAACTGCTTGCCTTTAAGCATGGAAATTAAACACAAACAAACACTGGTAACAATAAGATTAACTGCTTGCCTTTAAGCAAGGAAATTAAACATAAACGAACACTGGTAACAATAAGATTAACTGCTTGCCTTTAAGCAAGGAAATTAAACATAAACGAACACTGGTAACAATAAGATTAACTGCTTGCCTTTAAGCAAGGAAATTAAACATAAACGAACACCGGTAACAATAAGATTAACTGCTTGCCTTTAAGCATGGAAATTAAACACAAACAAACACTGGTAACAATAAGATTAACTGCTTGCCTTTAAGCAAGGAAATTAAACATAAACGAACACCGGTAACAATAAGATTAACTGCTTGCCTTTAAGCATGGAAATTAAACACAAACAAACACTGGTAACAATAAGATTAACTGCTTGCCTTTAAGCAAGGAAATTAAACATAAACGAACACCGGTAACAATAAGATTAACTGCTTGCCTTTAAGCAAGGAAATTAAACGCAAACGAACACTGGTAACAATGAGATTAACCGCTTGCCTTTAAGCATGAAAATTAAACACAAACGAACACTGGTAACAATAAGATTAACTGCTTGCCTTTAAGCAAGGAAATTAAACGCAAACGAACACTGGTAACAATGAGATTAACCGCTTGCCTTTAAGCATGAAAATTAAACACAAACGAACACTGGTAACAATAAGATTAACTGCTTGCCTTTAAGCAAGGAAATTAAACGCAAACGAACACTGGTAACAATGAGATTAACCGCTTGCCTTTAAGCATGAAAATTAAACACAAACGAACACTGGTAACAATAAGATTAACCGCTTGCCTTTAAGCATGAAAATTAAACACAAACGAACACTGGTAACAATAAGATTCACTGCTTGCCTTTAAGCAAGGAAATTAAACGCAAACCAACACTGGTAACAATAATATTAACTGCTTGCCTTTAACCAAGGAAATTAAACGCAAACGAACACTGGTAACAATAAGATTAACTGCTTGCATTTAAGCAAAGAAATTAAACACACACGAACACTGGTAAAAAGATTAACTGCTTGCCTTTAAGCAAGGAAATTAAACACAAACGAACACTGGTATCAATAAGATTAACTGCTCGCCTTTAAGCAAGGAAATTAAACACAAACGAACACTGGTATCAATAAGATGAACTGCTTGCCTTTAAGCAAGGAAATTAAACACAAACGAACACTGGTATCAATAAGATTAACTGCTTGCCTTTAAACAAATAAATTAAACATAAATGAACACTGGTAACAGTAAGATTAACTGCTTGCCTTTAAGCAAAGAAATTAAACATAAATGAACACTGGTAACAGTTAGATTAACTGCTTGCCTTTAAGCATGAAAATTAAACACAAACGAACACTAGTAACAATAAGATTAACTGCTTGCCTTTAAGCAAAGAAATTAAACATAAATGAACACTGGTAACAGTAAGATTAACTGCTGGCCTTTAAGCAAGGGAATTAAACACAAACGAACACTGGTAAAAATAAGATTAACTGCTTGCCTTTAAGCAAGGAAATTAAACAAACGAACACTGGTAACAATAAGATTAAGTGCTTGCCTTTAAGCATGAAAATTAAACACAAAAGAACACTGGTAACAATAGGATTAACTGCTTGCCTTTAAGCAAAGAAATTAAACATAAATGAACAACGGTAACAGTAAGATTAACTACTTGCCTTTAAGCATGGTAATTAAACACACACGAACACTGGTAACAATAAGATTAACTGCTTGCCTTTAAGCAAGGAAATTGAACACAAACATCTTGTTGATCTGAGTTCATCTACATTGCAGACACCACCACAAGAGAACCTTCAAAATCTTTGATCTACATCCAAGAGAAATTCTCAGAATCAGCAATAATTTTTCCTCGCTTTTTCTCTCTCTTTTTATCTCGATACCGATATAGCTCCTCGTTCTGTTATGAATTACGCTCCTGGTACACAGATTTTTTTTTTTCTCAGCGTTATCAAAAGCTCGCCAAAGCTTTCATTAGAATATAAAGAGGATATTTCCCGATAGCATATGAAGCTGGTTTTCAAAGTAGAGTATTTTCATGTATGGAATGAAAACTTTAGCGAAGGCGGGAACGCTTAAAACCTAAATATGATTTTTCATTTCTTTATTATTATTATTATTAATTGCTAAGCTACTATTTCACTTAATTGTTCAGTGGCTACTTTCCTCTTAGTAAGGGTTAGTGCCGTTAGTGTCTGCAACCTTACCATCCTTGTGAGCTAAGGTTGGGGGTTTTGGGGTAGCCTATAGGTCTATCTGCTGAGTCATCACCAGCCACTGCCTGGCCTTCCCTGGTCCTAGCTTGGGTGGAGAGGAGGCTTGGGCACTGATCATATAATATATGGTCAGTCTCTAGGGCATTGTCCTGATTGCTAGGGTAATGTCACTGTCCCTTGCCTCTGCCATTCATGAGCGACCTTTAAACCTTTAAGGGTAGAAGAGACTCTTTAGCTACGATAAGCAGCTCTTCTAGGAGAAGGACACTTCAAAATCAAACCATTGTTCTCTAATCTTGGGTAGTGCCATAGCCTCTGTACCATGGTCTTCCACTGTCTTGTATTAGAGTTCTCTTGCTTGAGGGTACACTCGGGCACACTGATTCTATCTTATTTCAAAATTGAAAGTCGATCCAGTTCTTAGAAAGAAAAATCTAAAACTTTTAGGTCCTCACAAAGAAAATAATTTAAAATTATTTGATATTTAAAAGTTAACAGTAATTGTAAACCAGCTATGACATGGTTTAGTTCTAATGGAGACTACTGAAATGAAAATACTCTTAACAATATATATATATATATATATATATATATATATATATATCTATATATATCTATATACATATACATATACATATATATATATATATATATATATATATATACACACATATATATATATATAATATATATATACATATATATATACATATATGCATATATACAATATATATATATATATATATATATATATATATATATAAATATATCTATATACATATATATATATATATATACATATATATACATATATGCATATATATACAATATATATATATATATATATATATATATATATATATATATATATATATATATATATATATATATATATACATATACATATACATATACACACACACATATATATATATATATATATATATATATATATATATATATATATATATATATATATATATATACTGCATATAAATAACCACAAGAACAGATGAAGCCGTTTCTAGTCCACTGCAAGACAAAAACCTCAGAAATGTCCATACATATATGGGGTTTGGCCAATTTCCATCACAACGCTGGCCAATGCGGATTGGTGATGATGGGAGATTTTCGTCTGATCCTGCACAGCAAACCAACCTAGTATGGAGATGAATTGATGCTGAAGCATCTCGGAAGTACGCATTAGCTAGTAATGAATGCTGACAAGCTCAAAAAATTCAGGAAGCTTATTGTTAGTAAATAAGGTTAACGCAAATACACTCGATATATATATATATATATATATATATATATATATATATATATATATATATATATATATATATATATAGATAGATAGATAGATAGATAGATAGATAGATAGATAGATATAGATATAGATAAATATAGATATAAATATATATATATATATATATATATATATAAATAAATATGAATATATATATATATATATATATATACATATATATATATATATATATATATATATATATATATATATATATATCGAGTGTATTTAAAAACACCATTGCTTAAGTATGTGCATATGAAAAATTATTAATAAGTCTAACAGAGTTAGATACTTAAAACACACACTCAAACCCTGATTATTTATAGCTAATGCTGCTATTAAGTACCCTTGCCGGTATTAATTATGGATAATATTGCTAATAGATACCCACTCCATAACTAACTGGGGTTAATACTACTAACAAAAATAACTTCCTGATGGCAAACACTGCTAACACATACCCAAACCCTAATTAATCAAGGTCAACATAGCTAACACATACTAACACATACTAACACAATAATTAATCAACATCAACGTATCTTAAACACATTCTTGATTAATTACGGGTAATTTAGGAAACGAATACTGGCTAATTAAGTAATTAGTTCTAACACAACTAAAACATTTCCAGACACTATTTGATTAAAGTCAATGCAGATGGATACTTAACAGAAACATTGCTAACATATAGAGCCAATTAATTATTAGATACCGCAGCTAACACATTAACATACTTGGATTAATTAAAAGCTAACACATATCATTTCCAGACACTACTTGATTAAAGCAAATGCAGATGGATACTTAACAGTAACATGGCTAAAATATAGAGCCAATTAATTATTAGATACCACAGCTAACACATAAACATACTTGGATTAATTAAAAGCTAACACATATTCACGACTCTTGTAATGAAACCTAACACAGTTAACACATATCAATACTGTTGCTTGAAGGTACACTCGGGCATACTATTCTATCTTATTTCTCTTCCTGTTGATTTGTTAAAGTGTTTATAGTTTTTATAGGAAATATTTATTTCAATGTTGTTACTGTTCTTAAAATATAATATTTTTCCTTGTTGCCTTTCCCAACTGTGCTATTTTCCCTGTTGGAGCCCCTGGGCTTATAGCATCCTGCTTTTCCAACTAGGGTTGTAGCTTATCAAGAAATAATAATAATAATAATAATGATAATAATAATAATAATAATAATAATAATAATAATA
>NC_090754.1:48504593-48507093 GCF_036898095.1 Palaemon carinicauda
CTGAGAGGGAAGGAGGGAGGGAGCGAAGAGCGTGGTACAAACACTTACCAATAAAGCTTTTCCGTAAATCTTTTTATACGGAATAGAAATGAGACAAAGCAATGGAGCGCTGGTTTTCCCGGGGCGCTTTTGTGTTATTTAGCGAATCGCCCGGTTGACAAATGACATTAAAACCATTTTTCCCGGGAAATAAAAGACTCCGAATTTACACGCAGGACAAGCACGAGTGAGTTCGAACAATGTTATTATTCATAAGTCGTCAAAAACTGTGTGCGCGTATGAGAGAGAGAGAGAGAGAGAGAGAGAGAGAGAGAGAGAGAGAGAGAGAGAGAGAGAGAGGCAGCTTCAATATTTAACTTTATATATATATGTATATATATACATATATATATATACATACATATATATATATATATATATATATATATATATATATATATATATATATATATATATATATATATATATATATATACATATATATATATATATATATATATATATATATATATATATATATATATATATATATATATATATATATATATATATATGAGCATTCCTGTCAACGCCCACACGCACGCGCAACTATACACACACACAAATGTGCGCAAAATTTAGCAGCTGTAAGCCAATATAAACAAGGTTAATTACCTACGACTCACGGCAATTTATTTCTCGACCTTTTGTTGGACCTTGACCTTGACCTTAACATGTTTTAATTGGCATGGATTTTCATACACTCAAATATGAACCAAGTTTGAAGTCTCTGTGATAACAATGTCCAAATATACGGCTGATTACGTGAATTGGACATTTTGCTTGACCGTGACGTTGACCTTTGACCTTGAACTTCCAAAATTGAATAATTTACAGTTTTCTAAATTGACAGTTAATCCCAGCAAGTTTCATTACTCTACGATCAAAACTGTGGCCAGGAGGCTGTCCACAAACAAACAAACACACAAACACAAACAGGGGGTAAAACATAACCTCCTTCCAACTTCGTTGGCAGAGGTAACGACCTCGAATCACGGTTTGTTTCTTTTCTGGTAACCATCACTCTTTAAACAGGTTTAAAGGTTGCTCATGAGTAGCTAAGACATGGGATTGTAGCGTCATATTATCATCATTATCCCTAATATTATTAATCAAGCTGAACTCCAAGTTGGGAAAGTGAAAATCTATAAGATTAACGTTTTTTTTCATCATAAAATTACAATAATAATTCAGAATCGATATATATCACACAGAGAGAAATCGAATAAACAAATATAAATATTAAATAAATAAACTAACTTTATATTTCTTTTTTCTGTATTACTCTTAAGTAAAAATTACCCTATTTGATATAATTAACATTTCATACTAGAAATATTTTGGAAAATAAAAAAATATTTAATACCAAAAATACTTATAATTCAATATGTAAGTGCAAAGTAACCCTAATCTTAATGCTTCAAGTGATGTAAATAAACTGTTAATTTGTTTTTAAAACGTAATTAAAACAGTCACTCCTTACTTAAACACGGCAGATGTATAAAATTTTGGACCTTTTAAGTAGAAATTACCCCATTTGAGATAATTAACATATTTCATACTAGAAATGTTTTGGAAATTAAAAAAAAATATCAACAATACTTATAATTTAATATGTATGTGCAATTAACTACTGAATCTAAATACCTCAATGATGTACATAAACTGTTAATTTGTTCTTAACCCATGTAATTAGAACAGTCACTCCTTACTTGAACACGGCAGACGTATAAAATCTTCAACCTTTTCCATGAAAAGAACTAATCTCTTGTAAACCTAGATTTAGATCTCGCGTATAAATGCATTGAAGATCTCGCTTTTTATGAAACTAAGAAGATTCTGTCTTAATACGCCTACAGACTTTTATCATCACGGCTCAAATTTCCTAGTAAGAATGACTATAAACAGCTTACAACCCCTAATCTCAAACATACATAGTCTACATACTCTAGAAGCTCATGCGTACATAGACTTAAAGTTGGTAAGTACACACTCAATTGAACGTCGTAAATAAACAAGATGAGACAGTCTAGACATCTCCCTTCTAATCATTTCATTTAGTGGCTTACTTAAGTACAATGAGTTAGGTTAAGTAGATTATGCTCAAATTACTATTACGTGCTGCAAAATACGGTGACAGGATTTTGAGAGAGAGAGAGAGAGAGAGAGAGAGAGAGAGAGAGAGAGAGAGAGAGAGAGAGAGAGAGAGAGAGAGAGAGAGAGTTACGTAACATCATAATGATACGGATTTCATTTGACAAGAACTCTTCAAATAAGAAAAAGTAAGATGTCTGATTTCATTGTTTTTTTTTTTTCTTATTTCAGCATCGGGAATCATTACTCCCCGAAAAAAAAAAATTACTTAATCGTTCAGTCTAATTTAAAGTGAACATTTCTTTTCAAGCCCTCAAAGTGACATAATCAGAACCGGTTTAGATTAGATAAATATCATTTTGATCAT
>NC_090754.1:48509593-48512093 GCF_036898095.1 Palaemon carinicauda
ACATGACAAGTAATGAGTATCAAAATATCTTAACATCAGCAACAACGCTAAAATAAATGTCTTATATAAACCATGAAGAGAGACTTATGTAAGCCTGTTTAACATACAAACATTAGCTGGAAGTTTGAAGTTCAAAAACATATTACATTTTATATCATCATCTCGAAGAGGCTCTTTCCCATTAGCCTCTTTTAAATTCAAATCCTTTTGCAGCATGTTACGTAACTTAAGATGCTTACATAATTTTCTCAAAAATATATTATTATCATTATTATTATTATTATTTATTAATTTTATTATTATTATTATTATCATTATTATTATTATCATTAATAATAATAATAATAATAATAATAATAATAATAATAATAATAAATAATAATAATATTACTACTTCTAGCTAAGGAACAACCCTAGTTGGAAAAGAAAGATACTATAAGACCAAGGGATCCAACAGGGAAAAATAGCTCAGTGAGGAAAGTGAATAAGGATATGAATAAACGATATAATAAGTAATGAATAATTAAAATAAAATATTTTAAAAACATTAAGAACAGTAAAACAGATATTTCATATATAAACTATAAAATACCCTACAATTTAACGTCCATAGAATAAATATTTATAATTATAAGAAAAAAAAAGTTTTTTTTCTTAATTGTCATCCTTAAAGAAAATGTATAGTCAACTTTTAAAGGTTTAAAGGCTACTACTCATGAATGGCAGAGGCAAGGGACAGTGACATTGCCCTATCGAGCAGGACAATGCCCTGGAGACTGATCATATATGCATATGATCAGCCCCCAAGGGAGGAACAAGGAGGGCCAGGCAATGGCTGCTGATGACTCAGCAGATAGACTTATGGGGTCCCCCAAACAATAACTTAGCGTATTATATGAAACATTACATAGTTATCCTTCAAATATCACAAAAATAAACTGAAAAATTTGTCTGTTTCCCTTTATAGAAAAAAAAATTCATATATTTATGAATTTTTTTTTACTTCAAATGAATCTATTTCGATACCGTTATTTATAAAACATCATTATTCTGAGACAAACAAGTAATTTTTTCTTTCTTTCCAACTACAACACTTAAAACCACATCTCTCTCTCTCTCTCTCTCTCTCTCTCTCTCTCTCTCTCTCTCTCTCTCTCTCTCTCTCTCTCTCTCTCTCTCTCTCAGGCACACATCATGACAAATATGCGATTTCATTTTGAGAATACAATTGAGAATTATCGGTAAATAAAACCAATTATTCTCTCTCTCTCTCTCTCCCCCCCTCTCTCTCTCTCTCTCTCTCTCTCTCTCTCTCTCTCTCTCTCTCTCTCTCTCTATAAAAAATGCGATTTCACGTTGAAAATAAGAAAGATAATTTTCGGTAACTAAAACCAACTGCTCTCTCTCTCTCTCTCTCTCTCTCTCTCTCTCTCTCTCTCTCTCTCTCTCTCTCTCTCTCTCTCTCTCTCTCTCTCTCTCTCTCTCCATGGAAAAAAAAGGCGATTTCACGTTGAAAATAAGAGATAATTTTCGGTAAATAAAACCAACTGTTCTCTCTCTCTCTCTCTCTCTCTCTCTCTCTCTCTCTCTCTCTCTCTCTCTCTCCTCTCTCTCTCTCTCTCTCTCTCTCTCTCTCAATTCCAAAAATGCGATTTTACGTTGAAAATACAAAAGAGAATTTCCAGAAACTTTCGTCACAACCCAATTTGTGGAGTTTGAAATCTGTTCCAGCGATACCGCTGGATAATTAACTGGTTATTTCCAGCTCTGGATTCTGGAATGAGTTTTCGTGCAGATTTTCCTGATTAATTATCGCATAACCTTCCTTCCATTATCACGTTCATTGTGGTTCCTCTTATCTCTAAATTTGCTTCCGGTCTCGGTCTTATGTGGCCCAGGAAAATTTTGGAAGATTTCATGAAAAGGGACTAAAAACTATAACACCTACTGTTCTAAATTAAACTTATCTGAACCAGATTTTTTTTTGAAATTTCGGGAAAAAAAAGAAAAAAAAACTATAACACCTACTGTTTTAAATTAAAGTTATGTGAGCCAGGAAAATTTTGGAAGATTTCATGAAAAGGGACAAAAAAACTATAACACCTACTGTTCTAAATTAAACTTGTCTAAACCAGGAAAATTTTGGAAGAGATCAGGAAAAGTGGGAAAAAAACTATAACACCTACTGTTATAAATTAAACTTATCTGAGCCGGGAAAATTTTGGAAATTCCATGAAAGGACAACAAAACTATAACACCTACTGTTCTAAATTAAATTTATCTGAAATTATCTTATCCAAACTTAACCTAGATTTGGTCAACAAATAATTCCTCTAGTAATAACATGTGAATAATATATAATTCTATTCAAATGAGCATTTATCCATGACTTTCAATTAAATTCTTTGGAACAAATGGATTGGCAGTATAATGGGATTTCATAAATGATGCAGATCGTTTGACATATAGAAAAAAAAAATATTTGTAATTTAAATCATAA
>NC_090754.1:48517093-48524593 GCF_036898095.1 Palaemon carinicauda
ATCCTTCTCTCTGGTTACGGTTCATTTTCCCTTTATCTAAACAAACACACCGAATAGTCTGGCCTATTTTTTACATATTCTCCTCTCTCCTCATACACCTGACAACACTGATATTATCAAACAATTTTTTCTTATTGCACTGTAATTGTTCAGTGGCCACTCTCCTCTTTGTATGGGTAGAAGAGACTCTTTAGCTATGGTAAGCAGCTCCTCTACGAGAAGGACACTCCATAATCAAACCCTTGTTCTCTAATCTTAGGTAGTGCCATAGCCTCTGTACCATGGTCTTCCACTGTCTTCGGTTAGAATTCTATTGCTTGAGGGTACACTCGGGCACACTATTCTATCCAATTTCTCTTCCCCTAGTTTTGTTAAAGCTTTTATAGTTTATATAGGAGATATTTATTTAAATGTTGTTGCTCTTCTTAAAATATTTCATTTTTCCTTGTATCCTTTCCTCACTGAACTATTTTCCCTGTTGGAGCCCCTGGGTTTATAGCATCCTGCTTTTCCAACTAGGGTTGTAGCTTAGCAAGTAATAATAATAATAATAATAATAATAATAATAATAATAATAATAAAGTTTGGATGAAAATCCTTGCAAATAAAATAAATTACACTAAGATGAAATGAAAGATGTAATGAAAGATGGAATGAAAGATGGGGTGCAATTACTACAAAAATAAGTCTTTAATAGTAAATATTATCATTAGTTGCGAGTTAGTGTCAAAATATAATATAAAATTAGGATAAAAATCCATGCAAATAAAATAAATTACACCAAGATGGAATGAAAGGTGAAATGAAAGATGGAATGAAAGATGGAATGAAAGACGGCATGAAAGATGGGGTACAATTAATACAGAAATAAGTCTTAAATAGTAAATATTATTATTAGAGGCGAGTTAGTGTCAAGATGGATGAATGAGGTCGATGAAATATTTAAAGATGGTGTGAATGAAGAACGGAGGTAACGATACTAATAATAAAAATGAGATTAAGTTTTAACTAGTTCAATGTAAAGATAGAAATACAATAAAAGAAAGTTAAATTATTGAAATGGTAACTTGCTTTTATAGTTATATAAATAAATCTTCATTTTATTAATATATTACCCTTCTTCACAGGTATGAATTCAAAGCCAAATATGCATTCACTGATTTTTCCTTGTCTTATCTTTCATATAATACCTATAAAATATTATTTAAAATAATTTATATTTTTCTCATTACTTCTTGAACTCATGCCTCTCCTGACAATATTTAAAAAAAAGAAAAGAAAAAAAAGAAAAAAAAGGCATTTTTCGAACACCCATTAATAATAATTCATTGATGTTGGTTTCCCGTTCTTATCTCTCATACAATACCTATAAAATATTATAAAAAAATAATTCATATTTTTCTCATTACTTCTTGAAATCTTGCTTCTGACATTTTACAAAGGGCTTACAAAAGAAAGAAAAATCTTGCTTCAGAACACCCATTAAAAATCATTGTCACCAATGCCAAAAAAAAAAAAAAAAAAAAAAAAAAAAACTTATAGAATATAATTCATATTTTTCTTATTACTTCTTGAACTCATGCCTCTCCTGACAATATTCTACTAAGGAACCCTCCCCCCCCCCAAAAAAAAAAAAAAAAAAAAAAAAATTAAAAAACTGCCTTCGAACATCCATTAGTAATCATTACCACCAATACTCAATAAAAAAAAAAAACTAATTTACCTCGATCACCGTTATCATCCCCAGGACTCCTTTTACAACTTTTCTGATCAGTAAAACATGACCGCAAATTAAACGCTCAAGTGAAATCACCAATAGAAAACGAACTCCTTTTAATAAACACCCCCCACCCACCCACCCCCTCACCACCAACAATGACAGCACCTCCTCCAACACACGCCCCCTAAAGGAAGCACAGCTCCTTTCTCCAAGAGGCCTTCGTTGCCAAAAGCGTCCTTTTGCAAAGTGAACCTGTCTGTCCCTTGTCTTCCTGTCTATTAACCACAAACACCGACATAATTTCCAATTTTTCCGCCCATCGCATTGCAGCGTCTTTTCCCCCCTTTTGCAAGCAATCAAGGAGACACAATCGGTGTTTTCACGGGTCCTTAAATAGCTCCTTCTACTGAAAATGCCTGGCATGAAAGAAACAGCATTTACAAGGGACGTGGATTGGGAGAGGTGGAGAGGAAGGAGAGGTGTTGGAGTCCTTTCAAGTGAGGAGAAAAAAAATGAAGAAAGATAGGGGACGGTGAGAGGTAGGGGAGAGAGAAAAAGTGTCTTAAATGGAAGCGAGAGTGAGAGTGATAGTGAGAGATGGCACTCAGGGGATGTGGGTTGAAGTAGATGGATCGTCTCTTCATAGATTGGGTATTTTGATTCGTTTCATCATGAAGAGAGTGATCGGAGATTCCTCTCTTCAGTTTGCTCAAATACCTCTAGATTTCTCTAAGGAAAATTTTCATGGAAAAGTTTATTCCTAAAATGTCAGTCATAATCTGACAATTTATTTTTCTGATTTTTTTTTTTAAAAAGTTAGCCAGACATCTGACGATTTATTTTTCTGAAACCCTTTTTTCCTAAAATGTCAGTCACACATTGACAATTTATTCTTCTGAAATCTTTTTTTTTTTCTAAAATGTCAAGTCAGAAATCTCTTACAATTTATTTTTCTGAAATCTTTTTATCTCTAAAATGTTAGTCAGACATCTCGGACAATTTTTTTCCAGATATTTTTTTTCTCTAAAATGTCAGTCAGACATCTCGGACAATTTTATTTTTTTTAATTTATTTTTTTTAAATGTCAGTCAGACATTTCTGAGAATTTATTTTTCTGAATTTGTTTTCTTAAAATGTCAGTCAGACATCTCTGAGAATTTATTTTTCTGATGTCACTATGAAAATCTTCATGACAGTTTGTGAAAGCCTATTGGGAACGTCCCTGCCTGTCGTTCTGATGGACTGGGGTTCGAGCACCGCTCATGCTTGATAATTCTTGTAGTGTATCCAACCTCACAATCCTTGTGAGCAAAGGATAGAGGGGGGGGGGTTGGGGGGACTCCATAGGTCTACCTGATGAGTAATCAGCAGCCACTGCCTGGCCCTTCCTGGTTCTAACTTGGGCGCTGATCATATGTATATATGGTCAGTCTCTAGGACATTGTCACTGTCCCTTGCCTCTGTCATTCATGAGCGACCTTTAAACTTTTTAATGTCAGTTGGCTGTGTATAATTTTATTTTCTAATGCCATAATGTTCTAATTGTGAAGATTTTCCCATGGAATAAAAATATATATTTTTTCTTAAAGATGGCACTGGTATTCAGAAATTATAATGACGCAATATTCCGAAGGTAATACATACATACATATACCAAGGCTATTCCCCCAATTTTAGGGGGTAGCCATCAAACAAATGAAATAAAAAAGGGGACGTCTCCTCTCTACGTTCCTCCCAGCCTGACAAGGGACTCAACCGAGTTCGGCTGGTACTGCTAGGGTGCCACAGCCCACCCTCCAAAGGCAATAATTTCCTGTAATTCTAAATCTGAAATATCACAATTTTCCAGTTAAGAATATTAACCTTCGATTTTTTTCTTTTTGAAATGTCATTCTGTGGTATTTAACATTGCTTCTGATGTTACACTGCTTCTATTGTGAAATTTGTTATCGCATACATATATCTATTTTTTCCAAATATCAGTCTGTGGTATTAAAAAAAAATCTTATACAAGTTTGCTAATACTATGAACACTTTCATTATTTAATTCTTTTACTGAGGGTTCGATGTTCTTAAGAGACATTTTAAAATGTCAATGTGTATTATTCAACAATTTCTATGATGTTACACTAATTTTAAAGATATTTCTAAAAAAACAAAATCATAATTACAAGTCTGATGCACTTAAATTTTGCTTTTCAGAAATACAAGTGTCTGGTAATTCAATTTTTATTTTTCTGATGTGTGAACATTGTTACCATATGATATTCTATTTTATTCTTGAATATTTTCATTCAAAATTTGCCGCGATAAATTTTTCACTCATGAAAAAAAAGATAAAATCTTTTCCGTCAGTGTTTTCTAATACTTCAAACTTTTTTGCCTTTGTCCCCTACAATCTATTTGTCGCCGAAAATAAACAAGGAAACATTTCAAACCAGTAGATAATTAATAAAAAAAAAATTTATTTATAAGAGCATTCACAGTGCAGACCTCCGCCATGGCAGCTTATTGGGGTTGACCTTTTGCTCGACCTTGATCTTTGACCTAGACTTTCAAAATTGAATCAATTCCACGTCTCAACATAACAATTAATCCCTGGAAGTTTCACTACTCTATGAGTAAAATTGTGACCACCTCCACGGCAGCTTATTTCTCGACTTTGACCTTTGACCTAGGACTTTCAAAACTGAATCACTTCCACGTCTCAAAATAACAATTAATACCTGGAAGTTTTTATTACTCTATGATTAAAATTGTGACCACCTCCATGGCAGCTTATTTCTCGACTTTGGCCTTTGACCTAGGACTTTCAAAATAGAATCATTTCCACGTCTAAAAATAACAATTAATACCTGGAAGTTTTATTACTCTATGAGTAAAATTGTGACCACCTCCACGGCAGCTCATTTCTCGACTTTGACCTTTGACCTAGGACTTTCAAAATTGAATAACTTCCACGTCTCAACATAGAAATTAATCCCTGGAAGTTTCCCTAGTCTCTGTGAGTAAAATTATGACCAGGAAGTTGTTCAAAAACAATAAACAGACAAACAGGGGCGAAAACATAACCTCCTCCCAACTTCGTTGGCAGAGGTACATATTAAGACATTACCTACACAATAGAAAAACATATGTGTATACATTTTCATCACCTTCATTCTACTGCCTTTCTTTCTCTCTCTTCCACTCTTATCTATCTCTCTGTCTCTCCAAGATCTATCTCACAAACATAACGAACTACTTTCCCCACAAAGAACCACTTCAGGTGGAAAGTGAAAAGAAAAGATGGTTAAAAATACTTTCTAAGAGAAGTCTGTCACTGAATATAACTCCCACAACCACCACCCCCTTCCCCACCCCCAAGATCCTTCCATGCCCACTCCTACTCCCCTCCTCTAGGAAAAAGGATGAAAAAAAAATTGAATCCTACCTGTTGCTTTGCTTGAAAAAAAAAAAGTTAAAAATCAATATTCTTCATTCAAGTTTGAAATGGGTAAACAAATAAACAAGAGTGAAGCAGCTAGGTTCTATAAAAGGATGTATGGATTTACAAAAATGTTTAACACTCTACTCAATTTTTTTTAATGAGGCGCATTTGCACTGACTCGCAGGGGTGCCCTTTTAGCTCGGAAAAGTTTCCTGCTTTCTGATTGGTTAGAATTATCTTGTCCAACCAATCAGCGATCAGGAAACTGCTCTTAACCATACTGGGTACTTATATTTCGATGAATTTTCTTCAAAACCTAATGGATTTTCCCTAGATTTCATGAACCACATCTCACACAGGTGTCGTTGAAATTGGTTCAGTAGTTTTTGCGTAATGTTGTTCACAAACAAAAGAATAAAATAACAATATTTCCCATTTAATTAACATTGCTATTATTTTTAAAGTACAGCTGCGTACTTGTACTTAGATTTACTTTATCAAAAATGTTACAGCTTCATCTTTAGGTCATACCCAACATGACTACCAAGTTTGGTCAAAATCGGTTAAGTAGTTATTATGTAAAATTGCTCACAAACGAACAGGCGTCAATGACCTTAGATGTCAGGATGCCACTAAACCTCAAATCAATTAATCAATCACACACACAGAAAAACAAATAAACAAATAAACTAAGAAACACACATGGGGTAATACATGTACAGTTGGCTTCATTAATTTCGGTACACTGGCGTCTCCTTGTCTTCCCAATAAGTGTACTGGAATCAATGAAGCCAACTGTACATACCATTCGCAA
Source organism: Palaemon carinicauda (assembly GCF_036898095.1). Taxonomy (NCBI): domain Eukaryota; kingdom Metazoa; phylum Arthropoda; class Malacostraca; order Decapoda; family Palaemonidae; genus Palaemon; species Palaemon carinicauda. The sequence continues at coordinate 48,523,058 of NC_090754.1, forward strand.
AATCTTCGATTTTGACAAAGGCACTGATTACATCACTCCTATCCTATCCTACAAAGAGAGATTTATCCTTCCCAAAGTCGCAATGAACCGCGTTCAATTTCCACGCCAAAGACACCGAGACCACAGGAATCACAGATTGACTGACAGAACGCAATCTTGCGTTCAAACATCAATGATCAACTGGGGACGAAAGTCTTGACAGGACGTAGGAAAGATTAGAAATCTCTGGGATGAGGGTCTTACCTCTTCCGAGATTTTAACAGTATTCATCTTTTTATCGTTATTATCATTATTATCATCAGCATCATCATTATCATTATCAATCATTATTATTATTATTATTATTATTATTATTATTATTATTAATTGCTAAGGTACAACCCTAGTAGGAGAATCAGAATGCCCAGGGGCTAGAACAGGGAAAATAGCCTAGTAAGGATAGGAAACTAGGAACAATAAAATATTTTAAGAAAAGTCACATTAAAATAAACATCTCCTATATAAACTATAAAAAAGCTAACAAAAGAGGAAGGGATTTAAGATAGAATAGTGTATCCGAGTGTACCCTCAAGCAAGAGAACTCTAATCCAAGACAGTGGAAGACCATGGTACAGAGGTTATAGCACTACCCAAGACTAGGGAACAATGGCTTAATTTTGGAGTTTCGTTCTCCATTTCATGAAAAAAAGACACTTTGTTATTTATTAATAGTTCAATAAAGTATCTTACATTCGAAAATATGATTAATTTACTAAAGATTTTATTAAAAAATCATTTAAATGTTTACAGGGAATATGATAAAAAACGGCACATTATCTATGCAGATGAGATTTCCAAACTGTGCATTAGTGAATATATTTCTCTCTGATAAAGCAAATGTATTTCGAGATTTCTTATCTTTTAATTTTTCTTATTAATCTAATATTGTATTATCAACTCAACCATCTGATATTTTTTTTACTTAACATTTAGCTAATTCTTAAAAATACTCACTCCCAACGACACAGGGAGATTAATATCGCTTTATATATATATATATATATATATATATATATATATATATATATATATATATATATACATATATATATATATATATATATATATATATATATAGTGTGTGTGTGTGTGTGTGTGTATATAAGTACACAAACACATGCATAACAATGCAATATTAGCATTTCATATAAAAACTACAAAATCATTCCATAGGGCAATTCCCTCTCAGCTAGTTTTAGAATCGGTAACGATTACATAACAAACATCTAAACTGAATAACCAATTAGCCTCAGTCCCCCCCGCCCCCATATCACTTAAGCCAGCAACTTGAAATAGTCTGGTTGAGGCTTTGCACAATCATACTTTTATTTGTAATTCGAAAATTCTGCTTTTGTTTTCATCTTTGTATTCATCGTATATACCTTTCGTTTCGAATTTTTTTTTTTTTTTGTGTGTTTTTGTAATGAACAGTTTTTTACTGAGTGTTTTCTTATAATATCTTTTACGTCCTTTAAGGTTTGAAAATGGGATGAGTCT
>NC_090754.1:48552110-48559610 GCF_036898095.1 Palaemon carinicauda
AAAACCCCATTCTTAAGCTCACAAGGATGGTAAGGTTGCAGTGACAGAAGAAACTAACGAGTTTGAGAGGGACTCGAACCCCAGTTTGGCGTTCAACAGTCGGGGACGTTACCACATCGGCCATCCTCTTTTTACCTTTTCCTTTTTATCTAGCCTTCTTTGTTTTCCTTTTTCCATCCCTCCCTTTATCTAGTTTTCGTTTCTTTCCATTTAATTTCCTCTTTTTTACATTAGCCATCACAACACTTGAGAGAAGTAACTTGAATCTATCAACCCTTTGAAGAGGATGAAGAATTTAGTACCCTTTTTTAGGGGGGGGGGGTATGAGAGACCCTGGCAGCTTTGATGACATACTTACAATCACTCAAGAAATAGTTTGGGAAGAGAAGGGAAGGTGAAGATGGGTCAAGATAGAGAGAGAGCAAGAGAAAGAATTAAGGCCCATTTGAAGAACAGCAAAGTTAATGGAATAAAAACGAAAACATCAGCTAACAACATTCCAGTAATTTGGGAGAATGATTAATGAAATTTCCAGGAAAGTTATTGAAGTAAAAAATCATCATTTGACAATTTTCCTGTGTTTTTTGGAGAATGATTTCGTAATTCCCAGCCAAGTTGATGAAGTTAATAAAAAAAAAAATCAGGTGACAACTTTCCAGTATTTAGGGGGAATGTTTATGACATTTCCAGCCATTTAACTGGAATAAAAATCATTAGCTGAAAACCTTTCAGTATTTTTGGGGAATGATTATGAAATTTCCAGCAGTTACAGAAATAAAAAAAAAATATTAGCTGACAACTTTACAGTATTTTTTTCTAATTATCATGAAATTGCCAGAAACATTAACGAAATACAAAAAAAAAAAAAAAAAAAAAAAAAAAAAAAAAAAAAAAAAAAAACTCAGGGGACAACTTTCCAGTATTTTTGGATAATGGTTACGAAATTACCAACCAAATTATTGAAGGAAGTTTTTCTGTATTTTAAAATTTTGCTTGAGTATAATAGGAATTTTAGATTACTATTTTCCTTTCACTTAAACAACATGGTTATCTTCTATAAATCCCCAGTATGTATATTCTAAAAAATGTCCAGAATTAAGGTAGTAGGTAGTAGGTTGGCCAGGGCACCAGCCACCCGTTGAGATACTACCGCTAGAGAGTTATGGGGTCTTTTGACTGGCCAGACAGTACTACATTGGATCCTCCTCTCTGGTTACGGTTCATTTTCCCTTTGCCTACATACACACTGAATAGTCTGGCATATTCTTTACATATTCTCCTCTATCCTCATACACCTGACAACACAGATTACCAAACAATTCTTCATCACCCAAGGGGTTACTGCACTGTACTTGTTCAGTGCCACTTTCCTCTTGGTAAGGGTAGAAGAGACTCTTTAGCTATGGTAAGCAGCTCTTCTAGGAGAAGGACACTCCAAAATCAAACCACTGTTCTCTAGTCTTGGGTAGTGCCATAGCCTCTGTACCATGGCCTTTCACTGTCTTGGGTTAGAGTTCTCTTGCTTGAGGGTACACTCGAGCACACTCTCCTATCTTATTTCTCTTCCTCTTGTTTTGTTAAAGTTTTTATAGTTTATATAGGAGATATTTATTGTTGTTACTCTTCTTAGAATATTTTATTTTCCTTTTTTCCTTTCCGCACTGAGCTATTTTCCCTGTTGGAGCCCCTGGGCTTATAGCATACTGCTTTTCCAACTAGGGTTGTAGCTTAGTAAGTAATAATAATAATAATAATAATAATTAATCATGTAAATTTTATGCTTCCCAAATCGGTCAATAATATTAACATATTCACTCGGTTAACCAAGAAGGTTGAAATTTATGTTATAATAATTGGCGCGTCGTATAAGATGAAATTTACCGGAAAAAATATTATTTCTCTTCATATATATAAGATCAATAAATATTTTCGAAGGTGCAGTTTTGTCAAATAGATTAGAAATCGTCAATGGACATCAGTCTACGAAACAAATATATACATTATATATATATATATATATATATATACATACACATATATATACATAAATATATATATACACATATATATACATATATATACATATACACACACATATATATATACATATATATACATATATACATACATACACATATATATATATATATATATATATATATATATACATACACATATATATATACATATATATGCACATACATGTATGTACAGTATGTATATATATATATATATATATATATATACTCATTACTAAACCGAACAAATAAGACACGGTTTAATGTACCAACGACTTGTTCTTATCAAGGGATAAATTATAAAATACTTCGTTTGCCATAATTCGATCAACACTCAATTTAAAGTATGTCACCCAGTATCATATTCAGTAAGTTTTAAAAGAATTAAAACTTCATCAAACACCAAACTTCGTCATGTAAAAAAATACCAAAAGTGAGAATAAGTTACATATTAATTTACATAATCCTATATGCAAGTTTCATTTGCAGCTTTTGATGCTCCTGTTCATATCCATAATCTAACCATTAACATTTTTACAAATGACTTAATTTGAAAACACATAGGAACACATCTATAGTCAAATAGTAACAAAATACAAAACAATCTAGTATTAATACAAAAAACCACAAATACACACATATATAATATATATATATATATATATATATATATATATATATATATATATATTCATATTTATATATAGATATATATATATATATATATATATATATATATATATATATATATGTATGTATATATATATATATATATATATATATATATATATATGTATATGTATATATGTATATATATATGTATATGTATATATATATATATATATATATATATATATATATATATATATATATATATATATATATATATATACACACAATTGCATTATTACATATTTGTAAAACACAAGAATCTACACAATCAGTGCAATGAAACGAAAGACTGCTAATATATAATGGACAGTCATACAAACAACATCATAATAAGAAACATAAGTGATTAACTATAATTCAGCTATCACGATAAATAAAAAGTATAATCATAACATAAGCACCTTACCAGTTTTGAAAAAAAAAAAGCCTTTAATTACCCATGTAATCTCTTCTGAATAATGCAAATGGATGTAAAATATGCAAATTTCCTTTATAAATATTCCGCAAAATCAGGCAGAGATTTTCTAATATTCGCGTAAAATTTAAGTTAAATAAATAGAGATTAGAAGCGAATTCATATTCCACCCAACTCGGTTTAATCTAATTACGGATAAAGAATCGGTTAATCAATACACAGATCCAGACGACCCTCATCATCATATATCCGGATAAATGAGCACGAGACAAAAAATAAAATAAAATTGTATCTCTGCACTAATTGATTACATCGAATTAATTAATGAACCCAATCAAGTATATGCTGGCTCGGAGAAGTCCAAAAAACTTGCATGTACTAATCTTTCATACAATCATATCAATTGTTTGCCCGTCTGTAAGCAGAATATGTCTGTTTCCTTAAAATTGGTATATAAACAAGCATTTTGACAGTTAGCTAAAGAAAGACACGTTTAGTGCATCCCGACTGTGCTGTTACAAAAGAAAGCACATGATTCTTGTGACGTTGTAAACTGACAATTACAAAGACCACATGATTCTTGCGACGGTGCTAACTGACAATTAAATAAGAGACCACATGACTCTTGCAACAGTGCTAACTGACAATTACAAAAGAAACCATACTAGTCTTCCGATGGTGCTAACTGACAATTACAAAAGAAACCATACTATTCTTGCGATGGTGCTAACTGGCCATTACAAAAGAAACCATACGATTCTTGCGATAGTGCTGACAATTACAAAAGAAACCATAAGATTCTTCCAATGGTGCTAATTAAAAGACAATGTGATTCTTGTGACCATAACTGACAATTACAAAAGAAACAATAAGATTCCTGCAACAGTGTTAAGTGACAATTACAAAAGAAACCATACGATTCTTATGATGGTCACACCTAACAACTACAAAAGGAACTATTCGATTCATGCGACGGTAACAGCTGAAAAAAAAAAAAAAAAAAAAAAAAAAAAAAAAAAAAAAAAAAAAAAAAAAGAACATTACAATTCCTTTGACGGTGTTAAGTGATAATTACAAAAGAAAACCATACGATTCTAACGATGGTGTTAACGACAATTACAAAAAAAAAGAAGGAAAAAAAAGATTCTTGCGACAGTAATAGCTGACAAAATTACAAAAACAATACAATTCTTGCGACGGTGTTAACTGACAATTACAAAAGAAACCATACGATTCTTGCAACGCTGATAACTGACAATTAAAAAGAAACCATACGATTCTTGCAAATGTGTTACACTCAATTATAAAAGAAACCATATGATTCTTGTGATGGTGCTAGCTGACAATTACAAAAGAAACCATACAACTCTTTCGATCATACCAATGACAATTACAAAGGAAACCATATGATTCTTGCGATGGTGCTAACAGAAAATTACAATAAGAAATTATTTAATTCTTTATATGGTGATAACTGACAATTACATCATAATCCATGTGATTCTTGCAACGATGCTAGCTGATGATTACAAAAGAAATCATACGATTCTTTTTACAGGGATAACTGACAATTACAAAAAAAATCATAAGATTCTTTCGACGGTGCTAACTGACAATTACAAAAGAAGCCATAGATTTCTTAGTGGTGATAACTGACAATTACGAAAAAAAACTTGGGATTCTTGAAGAGATGACAACTGACAATTACAATTTATATGACGATTCTTGCAACGGAGATAACTGAAGAAAAAAGAAAAAACAGAAAATTCTGGCTATGATGATAACTGACAATTTCAAAATATATATGATACTTGCAACGGTGATAACTGACCATTTCAAAAAAACGGGCTAAATATAAGTCCTACTGTCAGACAGAGAGATAGCCAGAAGATATTTGTACATACAGATTTATCTACACATGATGGTGAACCTTTGTGCCAAGTTTGATTTTAACCCTTTAATTGCACATGACAGTTGCAATATCAAACTTATAGCATCCTGCCTTTCCAACTAAGGTTGTAGCTTGGCAAATAATAATAATAATAATAATAATAATAATAATAATAATAATAATAATAGTAATAATAATAATAATAATAATAACAGCAAGAACAACAACAACAATAATAATAATAATAATAATAATAATAATAATAATAATAAAAACAATAACAATAACAATAACAAAAACAACAACAACAACAGCAATAATAATAATAATGATAATAATAATGATAATAATAATAATAATAATAATAATAATAATAATAATAATAATGATGATGATGATGATGATGATGATGATGATATACACAGTCAGATAGATTGAGAAATCACAACTAATGTCTCCATCCAGGACACCATTAATCTGCACTGTTGATAGTATTAACTAAAACTACCTAACTTCGAAGACCAAAACTACCTACAAGATACAGAGACAATATCATAGAAATTGAATAAATATGTACATGAAAAAAGTTAAAAAACATTAACTATTCCTCTAACACATTTGGTAAACTAAGATATTCAAAACAGCAGCAAAATCATTTAATTGTGAACACAAATGAACAAAGTACTTTAAATATTTTTAATACATACTTAAAACCAAACACACGTGTACATCTATAAATGTGTACACGTGTACTTTTTAATCTGATTACTTACCAAAATGTATTCTTCCTAGCATAATTAAAAACACCCTCTGGAATATTCATAAAAAAAAAACTTTTTATAATACCTTATCACCTAATTAATTACGTGATCTTAAATACGGCAAAGTTTTAAAAGTTATTTCTTTCTTTTAATTAAAAGATAATTACTGTTGTAATAATAAAAAAAAAAAAACATTCACATCATACGACGTATTTAATAGACAGTAAGTTTCTGTCCAACAAATTACGATGAGAATCAGCAGCTGAACACCAGACAGGAGAACAATACTCAAAACAAGGTAGAATGAAAGAATTGAAACACTTCTTCAGAATAGATTGATCACTTTCTCAATAAGCCAATTTTTTGTGCAATTGAAGAAGACACAGACCTAATGTATTTCTCAAAAGTAAATTAGCTGTCGAGAATCACACCTAAAATTTTAAGAGAGTTATACAAATTTAAAGAAACATTATCAATACTGAGATCCGGATGTTGAGGAGCCACCGTCCTTGACCTACTTACAATTTAACATTCGAACTTTACAATAATTATGTCTCCAGAAAGCAAATACATGCTATAGTTGCTAAGTTAAATGTATCAATAATAAAAAAAATTAACGAATCCCACACAGACACGAACCAATAAATTAAATTGAATATATGTAAATCTGTATGACAACAGAGTGCAAATTGATTCCTTGAAAAATCTAATTGATTTCTCGAAAAATTAAATTGATTTCCGGAAAATTAAATTTATTTAAAATTAAATTCAATTCTCGAATCAAAAGTTACTTAAAAATTATATTGCTTTATATAAAAATTATATTGATTTAATGAAAATTAACTTGATTTTATTCAAAATTAAATTATTACAAAAAATTCAAAGCGGATCTGTTGGAAAAACACACTAAGCTAGCAACCCATTCCTAAAATAATCTAAAGAATTTTTTTTTAATATCCAGCCTTTATAGAAAAAAGAGCAAAAAAGATCTAAATGTCAAAACGTTCACAACATTCAATCACTAAAACCAACGGTACTTGCGTACCCATATCACATGCACATGCGCCCACGACCGCACTCGTGCACGGACAAAGCCCTTCAAAAAAACGCAGTCGGTCAAACTGTTACGATGGCAATATGCTCTGAACTTCAAACTTTAATCCTTTTGCATATATGCAAGCATGAGTGGAGGCCAGACCCAGGAAGTAATATTACTTTCCATTGTTATAACCAGCTTTCAGAGAAGGAATAAATTTTTTTTCTTTTCAGAATATTCTTATATTTCTTCCTTAGATTAAATTAGGAAAATAAGATGTTCTTGTTGGGTAATATTAGCTTATTCTTGAAGAGGCCTAGATAATATGAATGGGGATAAATGACTCATATGTAAAGGAAATTCAACCTTTTTATAACAATTCGAGAAAAAAAACCACACGAAAAGGCTTCTGTAAAAATAAAAAAAATTATAAAAAGCGGCAAAACGTGTATGCACACACTTTACTATATATATATATATATATATATATATATATATATATATATATATATATATATATATATATACATACATATATACATACATATATATATAAATATATATATATATATATATATATATATATGTATGTATATATATATATATATATATATATATATATATATATATATATATATATATATATTATAATATATATATAATATATATATTATATACATTATATATACATATATATATATATATAT
>NC_090754.1:48577110-48582110 GCF_036898095.1 Palaemon carinicauda
CATATAATGAACCAATCCAAGGCTTTCTTGGTACAGTCATTCAATTGAATCCCAAAGTGTGTTCTATCACAAAATTGTTATAGAGGTTATCATTTCAAATTTTTCGAAAGGACACCCAGCGACTAAACGTAATAAAAACCTGCAGGCGTATACTTTCACATAGTGAAATGTGGTATGCGAGTACCGTAGATTGATGCGTACCTGTGTAGATGTTATTCACAATAAGAGCGAAGGATCGGTTCCTCCCAATCACACATCCACTATTATAATGCAAATAAAATTCTTTTAGAAATTTTATTTAAATTATTGAAATAAATACTTGTTTCGTGTGTTTTTTTATAAGATGATTTACGGTATGTAATTAAATGGTCCATGTGGTTTTTCTATAAGATGATTTACAGTATGTAATTAAAATGATTTGATAGGGGTTTTAACATAACTACCATAAGTCGGCTTATATACTTTATAGGGTTATAGAAAAGAATAATTTGAGTAATCTAAATGAACCCTAGAAATATGGATGGTTCGAGGTAAAATCGTAGGAAAATTTAATAAGGAGGTAATCTATAGGGAATAGAGAGTAAATAATTAAATACCTTACATACGACTATTGCAACATTAACATAAAATATATCTTAAAATCAGTATATAATCGGAAAAAAAGTCTACGTTAAAATACACATTTTAAAACTCCATTCTAGTGCTATTTTTTATGAATATCTTCGTGTAAGAATGTGGTCGTTATAGGATTCATTCTGTCCAGAGAGAGGTAGAAAGTGTAGTTTGATTTTAAAAAATCGAACTACACTTTCTCTCTTCCAAGCTATCTGAATTTCGTCTGTTCGTTTCCCTTGCAATAACCAATGAAAGTAACCCAGTGCTATTTCACCCCCTTACAAACGTCTTGACATCTTACAAGTTCCGAGGCAATTTCAGGATTTTATCCAAAATTTTACTTCCGCTAGCTTCCGGTTCCAGGAAATTACGGAAGCTGCAGGGTATGAGGTAGAACGTAACTGTCGAATTTAAAAATAAAATAACACGTACTCATGTGGATTTGCATAAAATACTTTATGAATACATTGCACACGGAGAGTATATGTAAATACTGATGTACACATATTGCATACATATGAGATTATACACACACAAACACACACACACACACACACATATATATATATATATATATATATGTGTGTGTGTGTGTGTGTGGTGTGTGTATATATACAGTATATATATATATATATATATATATGTATGTATGTATGTATGTACGTATGTATGCATGTATATTATATATATCATATATATATTTTATACATATGTATGTATATATGTATGTATGTATGCATGTATATTATATATATCATATATGTATATTATATATATCATATATATATATATATATATATATGCATATATATGTGTGTGTATGTATCTCATTAATTTACTACTTGAATAAAAAAAATCAGAAAACGAGCGTAAAGGTGTTTTTAGTTCGCTGCTAATGATGCAGGGTCCTCAAATTAGTGAGCTATCTAAATTCCTATAAACATAATCTACAATGTGACAAAAGTATTCATAGAGTCTCAAACTTTTCTCTTAGAAATCACGCATTTGCCGATTATTTTTCATAATCGCTTGGTGTAAATGTAGTTGATATAGTTCACCTGGTGATTACAATTTAATTTTGAAGTTGAATAATGTTACAGTATTCCCATATGATAGGTAATAATAAAAAACAAAAAATTAGGAATTGAAATTCGTCAAAATGATCAGATTCTCATGATTTGACATTCACGTCAAGGGCAGCAGCTAAAAATGTTAAATATGAAGAAGTGAAGTATCTGGTAAACAATACCTAATCCACAAATGACAACCTTTTTTTCTTAATATAATCGTTGCTATACTAGCAAGATTTGCAAAGTTTTCTCCATTTTTTCCTTTTACCAGTATTGTCGTTTCCTCTCAAAATTTCCGTATTGTTTGTTTCTTTGGTCGCTGCAACCTCACTGTCCTTGTGAACTAAGGAAGGATGAAGCCTATAGGTCTATCTGCTGAGTCATCAGCAGCCATTGCCTGGTCCACCTTGGTCCTAGCTTGTATGGAGAGGGAACTTGGGCGCTGATCAAATCTAATATGGTCAGTCTCTAGGGCATTGTCCTGCTTGATGGGGCATTGTCACTGTCCCTTGCCTCTTCCATTCATAAGGGGTCTTTAATCCTTTAAATCATACTATTGAGCAATATATATCTTCTGATATAATCTACCTCAATCACTTGTTTCCTAAAGGTGGAGTGTATGTCTATGTAAAGCTAAATACGTTAATCACAAGAATATAGGATTTTCTAAATAAATTTTGTTAAAACGTCATATGGAACATCTTACATTTGTATAATTTCTATTACGAATACTTGTTTTTCCTACCAATGATCCTTGTAAATTATGCACAAATATTAAAACATACTGCATACTGACCTTTTAAGTTATCGCAGGTTAAAACTTGTGATTAAGAATCATAATATATTTCCATATCATGAGACAGCCTAGAAGTTTACAAGATTAACGTGACTAAGCAGTTCATATTTCTGTTATTATTCATATTTGTAATCTATATACACATCTGACATTGAATTCGGTAACCGTGATTATTCAACTATTGCTGGCCAAGATTTCCATTTTTCTTTTTTTTTTTCACACACAATTTTGGAAATAAATTATAAAAGTGTTTATTAGTGGCAACAAGATTTCCACACTTGATTTCATCGCAAATTTTGAAAGAAATTATGAAAAAAAATATGATTGTTATTCCCAGCCTATATTTAATTTTTCTAAATAATTTTGAAAAAAAACAAAAATAAAAACGCAAATATTATAACCGGCCAAATTTTCAATTTATCCAAAAATTTTGGAAAGAAATTATAAAGACGTGTTTATTATTGCCAACCAAGATTTCCATTTATTTTCCTACACAAATTTTGAAAAAAAAAATTATTAAAAAGGTGACTATTATTGCCAACCAAAATTATTTTTTTTTCCATAAAAAATTGAAAGAAATTATGCGCAAATGATTATTATTGCCAAGAAATTTTTTTTTTCTTTCTACAACAATTTTGCAAAGAAATCATAAATACTTTATTTACAAACCTATATGGAAGCATTTCTTTTAGAAAAAAATAATATATATGCAAAATCCAATTAACTATATCACAAATCGAAAAATAGCGAAAACCTGACAAATTTCATTATCTATTGAATAACTCGCTTAATAAACCAAATCAACACTCGAGCCTTCAGGATACATAATAATATTTCTATTTATAGAAATAGGATAAACAGAGGATATCAAAGGGTTCAGTTAGGGAAACCATTTAAAAATTTACTTTTTAACAATTTAAAAGTGGAATTTTTTAACGATTTAAAAACAGTGTTTTTAACCATATAAAAATTTAATTTTTAACAATATAAAAATCAATTTTTAACAATATAAAATGGGATTTTTAACAATTTAAAAATTACTTTTTAAAATTTAATAATTTAAAAATGAACCTTTTAATAATTTAAAAATGGACCTTTAAATATTTAAAAATTGAATTTAACAATTCCTAAATTGACTTTTTAACAATCTTAAATTTAAATTTTCAACCATTTAAAGATTTACTTTTTCTTTTACAATAACTGAATTTCTATATCCATAGAAATCAGCGACTAATTGTAATTTTGTTTCTTAATTCGAAATAAATTTTTGATATTGAAAAAAAAAATTAGAGCAATCTACATTAAAATTGAGAACTACTTCGCACATGACGAATGTAAACACTTCTACTATTTGTACAGCTCAACGATCGTCAAATAAAGCAACGAGTTCCATCAGCCAAGTTTCCCGATTTTGAAAAGTCGTTCATTGAACCATTTTCAAAGTAAAAAAAAACTATATTCGATGCAATAAAAAATATATTTTCGTAACCCATGTTAACAGAAAATAAATGAACAAATATAAAGGAAAAAGGAAGAGAAAAAGTTTGGATTAGATTAAATGTTAGTCGGCTGAATCAAACTTTAAATTTTTTAGAATTTATTTACCTTTCAAGAATTTTGTGAACAGAAAACATATACGTCTGAAGTTTTCGAATTTTATCCGTCGAATTCAGACTAAAATAGTCAACGCCAGAGGTTAGGAGACTTCAGAAATAATTCAACAGAAGTTTGGGGAAAATTGATTGGACAAGCTTGAAGAAGTCAGATATGGGGCTTATACGAACCCCCAAGAAGAGATATTGAATATAAAATTATGTATTTTGAAAACACAAAATTTGAGTAAGATCAAATGTAAAAATATGAAAAAACTTGGGTACGTGACCCGTTAAACACACACACAGATTCAACCCTTCCCACCCCCTCCCCCTTTCCTAACTACATCTCAGAGTGCCCCATCTCACTAGGGCATGGCTATTCCCTCTCCGCCTACCAGAGGGAAGGGGAGAGACCAAGAACTTATAAGTTTGGCAATGCCAATCAGCGTGACCGGAAAAAGATAAATATAGCCTTAGTCACTACCACGCCCATGTTATTGATTACTATGAAAAAAAATATATATATAATCGTCAGTATTATTTTACAAATACGATGATTACGTTGTTTTGAATTTCTAATACTATGGAATCATTGGATATGGATTAATGAGAGAGAGAGAGAGAGAGAGAGAGAGAGAGAGAGAGAGAGAGAGAGAGAGAGAGAGAGAGAGAGAGAGAGAGAGAGAGAGAGAGAGAGAGAGAGAGAGAGCTGATATAATAAAAAAAAAAAAGAAAATCAGCGTCATATTGACCCTACAATCCAAAGAGTATTGCGGCACTCCAACATTGACGGCTTGCCAACAAAATACTGCCAGCTAAATATACACCATATAGATGGATATGTTGTCAAGCATTATTAAAAACAAAAAAACATAAAAATAGAAAATATAAAATCTAATACCATTTGCATCACCGAGAGACAGA
>NC_090754.1:48587110-48589610 GCF_036898095.1 Palaemon carinicauda
GAAAAAAATGCCGAAAGAACGCATTAAACGTAACCAGGGAGAGGAAAAGGAGGAAGAGAACTCTTCCAACGATGGCCAGCCAACCGGAGAGGAGACTCGGACAGTGGACGGCCACTAACAAAAAGGTAAGTTCGGTTGATTGATTGATTTGCGTTGCATAGCTTCGCACATTCAGACCTTTTATATGATTTCGTATTTACTTTCTATCACTATTTTATTACGAAATTTCTATTAATCTTCGTGATAGGATTAATCGTATGAATAATTAATAGGATTTGAATTGTTTGTGTAATCTGGCGTCACAGTGTGCTAGGTCATATAGTTTAACCATTGATAATTATTCCATCATTTTCTTTCATATTATAATAGTCCAAAGTTATATTGATACTTTTAATTATTTGGCCACACAGACTTAACAAAAATGTTGATAAAATACAAGAAAATACTCTTCTTTTATTATTATTATTTTTATTATTATTATTATTATAATTATTATTATTATTATTATTATTATTATTATTATTATTATTATTATTATTATTATTATTATTATTATTATTATTATTATTATCTTAGTTCCTTTTATGTTATGCTTGTATTTTGCTAAGTCTTTATACAAAAATGATTTAAAGTATCATCTACAACTTTGGTAATTGGAATATGAAAGAAATAAACAACATCAACAACAACAACAACATCAGCAAATATGTGAGTAAACAAGAGTACATCTCCACCGAACGTAAGTACAACATCTAATTAATGTTTCATTTCGTAGAAGCAAGTCACCGTTAATAACAAGGAGTAGGTGACCATCTATTACCCCAATTCTTGACCATAGAAGGACCTCATAACGAGGCATCTCTCTTGAGAATTAGTAGAATAGAATCTCTACTCTTGAATCCCTCAAGAGAACTTTTGAATAGAAAGCGTCTCTATAAAAACTTGAAAGTTTTCGTCACTTTATATCTGATTTATCTATTTTTTCCTTGTAAGTTTCAAAAGAAGTCACTGGGTGTGACTGGTTACTTGTTAATAATTACTACTATTACTGTCATGAGTGTCTCTTGCTATAGCTTGTGTGTTTTTTGTTGTATTTTGTAAAGATGATATGTACATATAGTGGAAATATATTGGTAATATCTATATATATCTATCTATTTATCCATCTATCTATATATATATATGTATATATATATATATATATATATATATATATATATATATATATATATATATATCTATCTGTATATATATATATAGTATATATATATATATATATATATAATATATATATATATATAGTATATAATATATATATATATATAAACCAAAATTACATATATAAATTATATATAAACAATTTGTTACTAATATATATCATTACCAATATTTTTTTAATAAACATATTTATACAAAATGTAAATAAAACATGTCAAATATATCAATGCATAATGAACAGTAATTGTTTGAAACTTACAAAAATATGAAACTTACATAACAACGACACGTTGACCTTTAAAAGCTTCCTTACCTTTAAAATTCAGAAAGACATTTTAACCCCATTTATAAACCATAAAATAACCCCGTTAAAACTTGACATACACGAAAAAATTACAATACAAAGATCCCTTAACAATTCCCAAGCTTAAATACTTAACAACACATGATGAATTCCTTGCACTTGTGTAAAATATTTTTTCAACGAACGAAATTTGACTTTCAAATATCAAATTCTGTAATGGTCACAGATGTCGGTTTTTAAGAATGATTAAATTATATGCAAAATGTACCGCACGTGTTTCACACACGCGCTCGTACACTGTAATAGTATTTCCATTTTTTATATCTCGCTCTCCCCCCACTGATAACAGAACCGGTTTTAAGGCTGCATTTTCATACATTAGTCTGTATTTTTGTGACATTCTTGTTCGGAACCGCTTGATTATAATCTCGTTATCTGGGTCACCAATTATGAGAGGTAGCTCTTAAGTTTTAAGAGAAAGACGAGATGAATGCAAATAACTTTATTTCAACAGATAAGTTTTTATAACAGCTGTTCCAAGCAAGAATATCACAAAAATTTAAACAAACTAATGCATGAAAAGGCAGTCTTAAAAAGGTTCTGTTATCGGTGCGAGGGATGACCAAGATATAAAAAATAGAAATACAGATAGAGTGTATGAGTGTGTGAAACACACGCGGTACAAAAGTAAACAAGAATTAGCTTTGCTTTTCACGTATTCTAGCTTTTACTCCGCCATATTTTCCAAAAGATTAAAAGAAGTATATTCATACACTACTTATTTTGTATTTGGAAATGTTAGAAAAAAAATCGCTACTAAATCAAAATAAAAAAAGTAAACAAACTCCGTGGTAATCAAAAATCATAACCATCGCCTACACATCCATAATAAAAATGACTACCATCAATGTCTTAATGGACCAGTAGAAAGCATTATCGTTGGAACAGCTCTTCAAAATTAATAGCCAACCTTTAGTC
>NC_090754.1:48593680-48606180 GCF_036898095.1 Palaemon carinicauda
AAAATACTAAAAATTGGTCTGACGAAAAATACTAAAAATTGGTCTGGCGAAAAATACTAAAAATTGGTCTGGCGAAAAATACTAAAAATTGGTCTGGCGAAAAATACTAAAAATTGGTCAGGCGAAAAATACTAAAAATTGGTCTGGCGAAAAATACTAAAAATTGGTCTGAGGGAAAAGCACTGAAAATTGACCTGACGAAAAACTCTGAAAATTGGTCTGACGGAAAAAAAAAAAAAAATGGTCTGACAAAAAACAAAATTTATCGGAAGAAAACACTCTAAACATTGTTCTGACGAAATAACCGCTAAAATTGATCTGAGCGAGAAAATTAAATTTCTGCTTGTAACCAAACCCCACAATCAGCGTCAGTTCATTTACCCGTTCAGGAGTTTCAATCAATTAATATAATATATAGGCCTTCTACATCATGAGTCTCAATACTACACAGTATTCTAGAAATTTTATTCCAACTGTGACCAGATTGCGGAATGATCTTCCTAATCGGGTAGTTGAATCAGTAGAACTTCAAAACTTCAAAGTTGTAGCAATTTTTTTTTTATGTTGAACATGCTGACATGTCTTTTAATAGTTATATACGAATTACCTGTTTTAATGTTATTAATGTTTTTTTAAAATATTTTATTCTAATTTTTCATTACTTATATCGTTTACTTATTTCCTTATTTATTTCCTGGTTTCCTTTATTCGCTGGGCTATTTTTCCCTGTTGGAGCCCTTGGGCTTATAGCATTATAATATTTATATTATTTTGGATGAGCAAATAAATATACTTATATGAAAGTTATGATTTTTACAGATATGTGTGTGTTTCGGACAACATCTATTTCGTTTTGAAAACAAGAAAAACTCAAAAACAAGAAAAAAATCAAATGACTGAAAATATCAAAGATGTAATAAATGAGGTCAAAAATAAAGCAAAAACTAAAAAAATGTGATGAATAAAAGTATCAAAACAAGTATTCGAGATGTGATTTAAGAAGCTCCCATCAAACAAACAAAATCTAATATTAAACTGATATTGAAGGCAATAAACTATCAATATAATAGTAATTCAGGTTAAGTAAGATACTATCAAAGGCAGTGTTGATAAAGACTATCCAGAAGAGTATAAAATAAAAACAATCAGGGTTTTGTAGAAAAAAAAGACTATCAAGACAAGTGTTGAAATAGTGCGATTCCAGAGTATTTAGTAAAAACAAAACCAAAGTGCAAATAAAAAAAAGATATTAAAAAAAGACAATCATTTAAAATATGCACATAAAGTGATTTGAAAAATCTATAGACCTTAGACTTTGAGACTTTATTTATTCTTACATATACACATAAGAAGTCAATAAAGGAACTTAGAATAGGAACAATGAGAGTAAGAGAATTTGAAAAAAACGATGAAAAATGTAGGATAAAATGAAAAATGATACGTTTTAGATACGAAAAAAAGAGTAAAACAAATGAAAATGAAAAAAGGGGTTTCAAGTATCATTAAAGACTGTAATTAGAAAAACAAACAAAGAAACAAATACCAAAAGTGAAAGAATATATGTGCTCAATACAACGAATGACATTAAAATAAACGTTTGAATTATTATTTCATATTCAACTGTAAAGTTTTGCCTAAGAATTTAGATGATTTTCTCGGTGATACAAAACCACATGTGAGTCACATTTAAATGAAAATAGTTACTGAAAGAAGATTCGTTTATGTAGTTGAAACCAAAAAATCATGGATAATGAGAACCAATTTCATGTAGCTGGGTAGTGTAAAGCAACCAATTTCATGTAACTAGGTACTACGTAACTACTTATTTAATGTAAGCAGGACCAGTGGAACAACTAATTTCATGAAACTATGTACTGTGTAACAACTAATTTCATGTAAGTGGGTACTGATAAAAAAAGATTCATGTACGCAGGGACTTTGAAACAACAAATTTCCTGAAACTATGTACTGTGAAACAACCAATTTCATATAAGTGGGTAACTTCTGACAAACACTTAAGAAAAAACAAAGATTTATAAAATTCGATGACTAAAGTTTCGTCATATAAAATCCGTTTAATAAAAATTTAAGAATGCCCTGAAATATTACGGTCCTTGGTAATCCCAGAAAACATTAATTTCACATTACTATGAACATGTTTCCATTAATAACCACTTGAGACTTGGCTGAACATTCCTAATAACTGCCCATAAATTAATCTGAATGAAAATGAACCAATAAGAGACCCCAAAGAACCCTGGAAATAAATTCGGTAAAATGAAAAGATAGAAAAAAAATGCCGAAAGAACGCATTAAACGTAACCAGGGAGAGGAAAAGGAGGAAGAGAACTCTTCCAACGATGGCCAGCCAACCGGAGAGGAGACTCGGACAGCCAACGGCCACTAACAAAAAGGTAAGTTCAGTTGATTGATTGATTTGCGTTGCATAGCTTCGCCCACGTGGTTAAAGAATTCATTCAGACCTTTTATAGGATTACGTATTAACGTTCTATCACTATGTTATTAGGTAAATCATATTCCTCTTTCTATTAATCTTCGTGGTAGTATTAATCGTATGAATAATTAATAGGATTTGAATTGTTTGTGTAATCTGGCGTCACAGTGTGGTAGGTCATATAGTTTAACCCTTGATAATTATCCTATCAATTTCTTTCATATTATAATTGTCCAAAGTTATATTGATACTTTTAATTACTTGGCCACACAGACTTAACAAAATGTTGATAAAATACAATCAAATACTCTTCTTTTATTATTATTATTACTATTGTTATTATTATTATTATTATTATTATTATTATTATTATTATTATTATTATTATTATTATTATCATTATTATTATTATCATTATTATTATTATTATTATTATTATTATTATTATTATCTCCTCAGTTCCCTTTCATATTATGCTTGTATTTTACTAAGTCTTTATACAAAAATGATTTAAAGTATCATTTACAACTTTGGTAATTAGAATATGAAAGAAAACAACAACAACAAAGATGTGATTGAACAAGAGTACATCTCCCCCGAACATAAGTACATCTAATTAATGTTTCATTTCGTAGAAGCAAGTCACCGTTAATAACAAGGAGTCGGAGACCATCTATTACCCCCAAATTCTTGACCATAGAAGGACCTAATAACGAGGCATCTCTCTTGAGAAGTAGTATAATAGAATCTCTACTCTTGAATCCCTTAAGAGAACTTTTGAATAGAAAGCGTCTCTACAAAAACTGAAGTTTCGTCTCTTTTTATCTATATATTTAATTTTTTCTTGTAAGTTTCAAAAGAGGTCACTGAGAGTGTCTGGTTACTCGTTAATAATTACTACTATTATTGTCATGAGCGTCTCTTGCTATAGCTTACGTGTTTTTTTTTTTTATTATTTTGTAAAGATATGTACATTTAGCGGAAACATATCTATCTACCTATCTACCCATATATATATATATATATATATATGTGTGTGTGTGTGTGTATATATAAACCAAAATTTCATATATACATACATATATAAACAATTTATGTTACTAATAAATATTATTAGCAATATTTTTTAATAAATATACATATCTATACAAAAGGTAAATAAAACACGTCAAATATATCAAGGCATAAAAAACAGTAATCGTTTGAAACTTACAAAACAATGACATATTCACCTTTAAAACCTTCCTTACTTTTAAAATTCAGAAAGACATTTTAACCCCATTTATAAACAATAAAATAACACCGTGAAAACTTGACATACACGAAAAACTTACAATACAAAGATCCCTTGACAATACCCAAGCTTAAATACTTAACACATGATGAATTCTTAGCACTTATGTAAAATATTTTTCAACGAACGAAATTTGACATTCAGATATTATCAAACTATTTTTGTGACATTCTTTTTCGGAACTACTTGTATATAAACTCGTTATCTGGGTCGCCAATTATGCGAGGTTGCTCTTAAGTTATAACAGGGAGACGATGTGAATGAAACTAATTTTATTTCAACAGATATAGAGTTTATATAACAGCTGTTCCGAGCAAAAACGCCTCAAAAATTAAAACAGACTAATGCATGAAAAGGCAGGCTTAAAAAGGTTCTGTTATCAGTACGAGGGGAAAGCGAGATATAAAAAAAAATAGAAATACCGTTACAGTGCACGAGCGTACGGTACACAAGTAAACGAGAATTAGCTTTTCACAATTCCTGTCATACCCCGCCACTATTTTCAAAGAGATTAGAAGAAGTATATTCATACACGCGATCAAGTTTGTAAGTGGAATTGTTAGAAAAGGAAAAAAATATTAATTCGCTGCTAAATGTACTGCACGTTTCACACACGCTCGTATACTGTAATAGTATTTCTATTTTTATATCTCGCTCCCCGCCCCCTGATAACAGAACCGGTTTAAGGGAGCATTTTCATGCATTAGTATGTTTGTATTTTTGTGACATTCTTGTTCGGAACTGCTTGTATATAAACTCGTTATCTGGGTCGCCAATTATGCGAGGTTGCTCTTAGGTTATAAGAGAGAGACGAGATGAATGCAACTAACGTTTTTTCAATAGATAATGAGTTTATATACAAGCAGTTCCGATCAACGTCACAAAAACTTAAACAAACTAATGCATGAAAATGCAGGCTTAAAAAGGTTCTGTTATCAGTGCGAGGGATGACCAAGATATAAAGAAAATGGAAATACCGTTACAGTGTACGAGCGTGTGTAAAACACGTAAGGTACAAAAGTAAACAAGAATTAGCTTTTCACATATTTCCCTACACCGCAATGATTTTCAAATAGATTAAAAGAAGTATATTCATACACTCGACTTATTTTGTATTTGGAAATGTTAGAAAAAAAATCGCTACTAAATCAAAATAAAAAAAGTAAACAAACTCCGTGGTAATCAAAAATCATAACAACCATCGCCTACACATCCATTATAAGAATAACTACCATCAATGTCTTAATGGACCAGTAGAAAGCATTATCGTTGGAACAGCTCTTCAAAATTAATAGCCAACCTTAGTCATCATCAACCACAGGATGTAACACACATCTACTGAAAATAGGTGGAACTTTAAAAGTTCTAACTTGCAACGAATTATTTTTTTTTCGTTGTTGTTGAAAAGGCTCACATAAGTATCTTTTTATATGAAAGGTGTACTTTAATGTTACTGTTCACATATACTTTTATTTTAATTGTTCATTAATTCTCTTATAGTTTATCTATTTCCTTATTTCCTTTCCTCAATGGGCTATTTTTCCCTGTAGGAACCCTTGTGCTTATAACAGCCTGCTTTTCCAACTAGGGTTGTATTTTAGCTAATAATAATAATAATAATAATAATAATAATAATAATAACAATTTTCATTACTCTACTATTAGAATTGTGACCAGGAGGCTATACACAAACACACAACCACACAAATACACACATAAACAGGGGGTAAAACATAACCTCCTTCCATCAAACTTCGTTGGCGGAGGTAACCATAATAATAATATCAGACAATGGAGATTTGCATTTTAAAATAGCTTCTACTATAATAAAGATCCACCGGCAACATCAAACACTGAGCAGTCCAAACTAATTAGTCATAAACCGTCATCAATTATATGCGTACACTAGGACAAATACCAAGAAAACCACAGCATTAAACACCTTGAAACACCCGCTCAAACTCGTTAGTTCATTTGGTCGTTGCAATCTCATCATCCTTGTGAGCTAAGGATACGGGTTGGTGGAGCATTAGATCTATCTGCTGAGTCAATAGCAGCCATTGCATGGCCCTCCTTGGTCATAGCTAGGGTGGAGAGGGGGGGCTTGGGCGTTGATCAAAGGTATGTATAGTTAGTCTCTAGGACATTGTTCTCCTTGCTAAGGCAATTTCACTATTCCTTGCCTCTGCCATTCATGAACGAGCTTTAAACCTTTAAATAATGCTATTGAGCCTTTAATACCTTTTACTATAATCTACCTCAATCACTTGTTCCCTAAAGGTGGAGTATGTGCCCATATAAAGCTAGTTACGTTAATCACAAGAATGAATGACTTTCCAAATGCCATTCATGAGCAGCCTTTAAAAAAAAGAACAAAAGCCAAGAAACGAATAAAGCCCACCTTGATATACCGCAAATGAAATTTCTCAACGCCATTGTATATACAGCAGATACCATAACAAAACCTTTATGATCAACACACACGCAGATCTCAAGATGCTCTCGCCTTAATCGGTCCATAAAACTATGTAAATAAACTCTAGAAAGCGTTTTTGATTTGCAGGCCAGACAGCGAAGCCTTTTGCGTGAAGACTGAATGAAAACGTGGTTTGGATACCTTTGCACTGCTTGGACGCTTTCTTAACTATATGTGAGTGCAAGGAGAGACGTTCACAAGTTTTGTCTTTGATGCTATTTGTAAATTTATATTATATACGTACGTTCAACCTCATAGCTAATACTTCATTTGTGTGTGTGTGTGCATAATAAAATAAACATGCAAATATATAAATATATATATATTTATATATATATATATATATATATATATATATATATATATATATATATATATATATATATATATATATATATATCCTGTATGTGTGTGAATATATGTTTATATATATTTATATACATATATATACACGTATATAGTCTATAACAACAATAAATGCAAAACTCAAAATATATTACACGTTCCTGTAACAAGCAGGCGTCAAAATTACGTAACCACAAGAAAAAAAATAATAAAAACGATTGTTCACAAATTAAAACCAAATCATGGAGTATATAATCGTCATGAGAGAGAGAGAGAGAGAGAGAGAGAGAGAGAGAGAGAGAGAGAGAGAGAGAGAGAGAGAGAGAGAGTCATCCAATTTCACCTTGTGTCGTGTCCTTATCCAAGAAGCCCATTACTGCTTACTATCCGTCATAATTTCTCTAATTTAAATGAGAGGTACACATCCATACATAAAAAAAGAACCAACCTCTTCCATTAAAACAAACTTATCCTTCACTGCATTCGCCACAGTTACAGACGCAATCTAAACCTCACAAGCGTAAATGTACGTACGCACAAACAAGTAAAGTCCCCCAAAATAGATGTGTCGTCTGTGGATGTAATCAAAACTTAACGGCGGTGGACGTTGCAAATGACCGAATAATTGAATGCACAGGCGACGGCAACCATTACAACTGGGGCATATATAATTAAAAGAGGGAGAGGACCTGAATCGGAATATACGGGAGAATTGGGAAATGAAGGTATGTTTCAAGAAAGATAAATCGTGAAATGTACTGAAAAAAGGAGATATTTTCTAGACAAGTTGATGGAAATAAAGTAAAATATAAATGGTTCCCTTGAAGTTGTACTGGACAAAATTGCTTTATTAACTGGTGGACGCCAGACAGGGGTTCGAGTCCAGCTCGAACTCTTTAGTTTCTTTGGTCGCTACAACCTCACAATCCTTGTGAGCTAAGGATGGGTGGTTTTCTGAAAACTTATAGGTCTATCTGCCGAGTCATCAGCAGCCACTGCCTGGTCCTCCTTGGTCCTAACTTGGGTTGAGAAGGGGCTTGGGAGCTGATCATATGTATATTTGGTCAGTCTCTAGGGCATTGTCCTGCTCGATCAGGCAATGTCACTGTCCCTTGTCTCTGCCATTCAGGAGCGACATTTAAATCTTCAAATATGTTAGAATTATGAAAAAAAAGGAATGTTTCAAGAAAGATAAATCCTGAAATACACAGTTAAAATTTTGCATTAAAAACGGTAAAAATCTTGAAATAAATGTTGCCAGGCATTTACGAACTAAAAACGGATTTAGTGACGTAAAGAAGTCATATTACGGTTACCAACCCTTAAAAGATAATAACAAAGTAGGATGAACACTATGGTCGCCTGTAGTTTACGGCTGAAAACAGTATATTTTTTAAGGAGAATTTCCGATTAAAATTACGGTTTTTTTTTTTAAGTGTCTACTGAAATAAAAGAGAAATTTCATAAACAAGTTGATGGAAATAACGTAGAAATAGAAATAATTTCACTGAAGATGTACTGGAAAATTTACTTTATTAACTGAATATTAAAAATATAATTGCAATGATTTGAAAATCCCAAATGCAAATATAAAAACAAAAGTGTAACAACGAAAACAAAATAAGAACATAAAACGAACATAAAGAAGCAACTGAAATACAAAACCTAAAATCATGCATTGTCTCCTGTTGCATAATAAATCCAGCAGATTCACGGTAAATGCTTTCCTGAATTGTCTAAAGTGCTTGATAGAATGCCTTCGTTAGTTTTCTCGTTGCTTTCTGGCATGTAGACTGGTAAATCACTCCAGTTTAGAGGAAAGAAAGTCAGATTCATTTAACATGACAAAAATTTTCCGGTGAAAAAATTAACGTTTCCTTTACTGGGAAGAGATTATTCTTTCATGATGCAGTTCTCCCTAAAACAAACATAACTTGGAATAACTAATGGGGATTTTTCCCGAGATTGTTTACAATTCTCCCCAAGAAATGCAAAGCCCTTTTCTCGATGGATAAAATCACTTTTCTTGAATGACATGATTTTTCCTTCGGCAATGACGGGATTTAACTGAAGAGGAGACATGATTTTCCTTAAGGAGTGACATGACTTTCCTCGAAGGAAGCATGATTTCCCTCTTCCGAGAAAGAGCTTTTCCTCGCGAGATCTAAAATGTCAGGAGAAGGCGAATGTGGACTAGCAAGAGAGCGAGGAGACTAATGTGAGTGGTTTTCACAGAAGGAACTAAACTCTTAAATACCATCAGATTGAAAGAGATATCGTACATTCTTGGGAAAAGTTCTCGTGCAGAGAGAAGTTTTATCATAAGAGAGTGTATATGTTATAACATTTCCTTCACATAATAATTCGAAAAAAATCGTAAAAACTTTAGACTAAAGAAAAGAAATTTTGAAAAAACAATTTCACAGGATGGGAATGAATAGGGATGTTGAATTTCCATTGGCAATCTTAAAATAAAGCAGTAAGGTACTGGCCTTCAGGAGAGAGAGAGAGAGAGAGAGAGAGAGAGAGAGAGAGAGAGAGAGAGAGAGAGAGAGAGAGAGAGAGAGAGAGAGAGAGTGTATGAAATACTTCATTAATTTCAAAATATAGCAGTAAGGTACTGACCTCCAGGAGAGAGAGAGAGAGAGAGAGAGAGAGAGAGAGAGAGAGAGAGAGAGAGAGAGAGAGAGAGAGATCTGAAATACTTCATTAATCTTAGAATAAAGCAGTAAGGTACTGGCCTCCAAGAGAGAGAGAGAGAGAGAGAGAGAGAGAGAGAGAGAGAGAGAGAGAGAGAGAGAGAGAGAGAGAGAGAGAATCTGAAATACTTCATTGATTTTAAGATAAACCAGTAAGGTACTGACCTCCAGAAGAGAGAGAGAGAGAGAGAGAGAGAGAGAGAGAGAGAGAGAGAGAGAGAGAGAGAGAGAGAGAGAGAGAATCTGAAATACTTCATTAATTCTAAAATAAAGCAGTAAGGGTACTAGCCTCCAGAAGAGAGAGAGAGAGAGAGAGAGAGAGAGAGAGAGAGAGAGAGAGAGAGAGAGAGAGAGAGAGAGAGAGAGAATCTGAAATACTTCATTAATTTTAAAATAAAGCAGTAAGGGCACTGGCCTCCAGAAGAGAGAGAGAGAGAGAGAGAGGAGAGAGAGAGAGAGAGAGAGAGAGAGAGAGAGAGGAGAGAGAGAGAGAGAGAATCTGAAATACTTCATTAATTTTAAAATAAAGTAGTAAGGGTACTGGCCTCCAGAAGAGAGAGAGAGAGAGGAGAGAGAGAGAGAGAGAGAGAGAGAGAGAGAGAGAGAGAGAGAGAGAGAGAGAGAGAGAGAGAGAGAGAGAAATGTCATTAAAACTGGCTTATCCATCTGTACATTCCCCACTAACACAGATGCTGTCACAAACGTAATGCTGATCACAATCACACAAGCGTTTGAGCACGCAGAATCACATACTAACAAACAGCTCTCAAAACCAGACGTGTTATATGTGTTCAGCAAGAACTTAATGGAGGTGGACGCCGCAAATCACCAATTAGAACTAGAACACAAATAATTAAGAGAGTGAGAGAACTGGACTGATCAGAACGTATAGGAAGATTATGAAATGGGGGAATGTTGAAGGGAAGATGATCAATTCTGAAATGTAATGAATAAGGACGAAATTTCGAAAATAAATTCCTTTGAAGCTGTACTGGATAAAATTACTTTAACGAGTGAATAGTAAAAATGTAATCACAAAAATTTCAAAAATAAATTTCGCTGAAGCTGTACTAGATAAAATTACTTTAACAACTGAATAGTAAAAATGTAATTTCATTACTGTAATTTATTAATAAAACTGAAAAAAAATTACTTCAACAACTAAGTAGCAAAAATTTAATTGCATTAATGTAATATTCAAACTGGAAAAAAATTACTTTAACAACTTAGTAAAAATATAATTCCGGTACTGTAACAATGAAACTGGGAAACAAAATATTTTGATAATTGAATAGTAAAAAATGTAATTGCAATACTGTAACAATCAACTAAAGAAAATTACTATAATAACTGAATAGTAAAAATCTAATTACATTAATGTAACAATCAATCAGCACGGAGAACGATAAATTATTTGAAAATCCAAAAAAAAAAAAAAAAAAAAAAAAAAAAAAAAAAAAAAAAAAAAAAAAACGAACATAAAGAAGCAACTGAAATATGAAACTTAAAATCATGCATTATCCTTTGATAGTCAAGTACAGCATATTTACGGTAAACGATTTTTCTGACTTATCTAAAGGAGCTTGATGGAATTACTTCATTAGTTATCTCGTTGCTCTCTGGCAAGGAGATTTGAGTAAATGATTGCACGTTAGATCAACGAAAGTGAGATTTCCCTCAACATGACAGTAATTTCATTGTGGAAGAAATGGAGATGTTTCTTTTTACTTGGGAGATTTTAATTTTTTCATGAGTGACGATTATCCTTATAAAATTTTCCTGCAATAGCTGACGTGTTTTTATGTTGAACAGGGTGACATAGGTCTTTTTATAGTTAGTATATGATATATCTGTGTTGACGTTGTTACTGTTTTTAGAATTATTTATTGCTAATTTGTTCATCATTTATTTCCTTATTTCCTTTCCTCACTGGGCTATTTTTCCCTGTTGGAGCCCCTGGGCTTATAGCATCTTGCTTTTCCAACTAGGGTTGTAGCTTGGCTAGCAATAATAATAATGAATATTTTCGTAAATTATATAAACATCCTCTGCAAATGCAAAGATTTTGTAAGGAGATGAAATCACCTCTTTTGAATGACATAATTTTTCCTTCAGAATGACATGATTTTACTGGAGAAAAGATATGACATGACTTCCTCAATACAAAGAGGAGTTTTTCCTTGTGATTGATTGATTGATTGATTGATTGATTGATTGATTGATTGATTGATTGATTATGAGTTATCTGGCATAATTTTCCCTTGCGAGTTGTTAATGTCAATTGAAGGCAGGGATTAGCAAAATTAATGAAATAAGAATATTTTCAGATGGTTCGATCATGCTGGAAGAATGAACGACAACCGGTTAAGGAAAGATTGTATAATTCAAGAAGAGCTGGTTGGTGCAAGGATACGAAATACTAAAACAAAAGTTGGATAGATTAGAAAAGAAAGGGTCTGCTGTAGTATGTATAGGGTGTGCGACGTGCTGCTGGTGAGCCTTCTGTGTAAGTGTATAATATAATTAACGCTGTTTAAGCTTGGATGCACAGGGGGTTAATCCACGCCTCAGCAGCTAAAAGAAAGAATATGGACGTGACTTTTTTTTTTTACTAGTGACACCCAGTTATGGGAAGTTGCTTTATATATATATATATATATATATATATATATATATATATATATATATATATATATATATATATATATATATATATATATGGCTATATATATATGGCTATATATATATATATATATATATATATATATATATATATATATATGGCTATATATATATGGCTATATATATATATGGCTATATATATATATGGCTATATATATATATGGTTATATATATATATGGCTATATATATATATGGCTATATATATATATATGGCTATATATATATATATATATATATATATATATATATATATATATATATATATATATATATATATGACAGCAGGCCGGGAGGAAAAAGGAAACGAAGATTGGACAAGCGCTTTCGTGTTATTATTACACCTCTTCACGGTCTTATGGTTTAAAAATACAATTAGAATACAAAGAAACCTCTGTGATGACGTAAAACAGAAAAAATGAGCAAATTACAAATTACTTAAAAGCTAGTTGTTTAAAAATGTTGTTTACAAGAAATTCATCCAGTTTGTACATACCTGAACTGGTGTTAAGCAGATCTTCGAAATTTTTCTTAATTAAAACTGTTTCAAT
>NC_090754.1:48616180-48618942 GCF_036898095.1 Palaemon carinicauda
GAATTAGAAAATCTATTCAGCGCACATAACTATTAATTATCAATGATTAAGTAAATGCAACCAGGCCTTTAAAAAACAACAACATAGGCTTCACAGTTACCTACAGTTATCAGTAGCTATTGCCTGACACTCCCTGGTGCTAAGGTAGGTGGGGAGTGTGGTTTGGACACTGATTATAAACATGTTAGGTCGTTATTAAATTGGACGATAAAAACATCACTTTGGAATGCTGATTAACCATTTCTTCAGTTCAAATAAAATTTTCCATTTCCCCCGTAACATATTCATGCAAATGAAATGATATATTCATATGTAAAATTTCACTATCAAATACCATACTATCCTTCAGAGATAATTCATCAAGCTTTTATAATCTCGGGTAAAATTTCTGAAATTAATAGCGTTAATTCTCAACCGCTTTTCCCATAAAGATTTACGAAATATTTAAATGCATTTATCCGACTAATTTAGAAAACAATCTGCTTTATCATCTACAAAGCTTTAGTTTACAATTCATTTTTCATTTCAACTTGCAGTTCGTTTATAATTTTCCATTCCATTTCATTATGACCATTTTAAAAAATTCATACCATTTTTTTCAAACTTATTAACAAAATGTTTTTTTTATATTTCTACATCATAACACTAATATTTTTTTTTGTGATCATTCATCAAATATAATTTCCCCCTATTTTACTATTCTATTTAAAACGTTTTCTCCTTTGTTCTCATTCCTATAAATAAAATCTGGTTTGACCTATTTTCCAATTCTAATGATTTTCATCTAACTTCCTAATTTCAGTTACGTTAACCCATTTCCATTCCTAATTTATATACCTTTACTGTTTTCTATCACCATTGCCTATTAAACTAGAAAGGCACTCAGTAGAGCGCAGACCTCCGCCGTGGCAGCTTATTTCTCGATTCTTTTCTCAATCTTGACCCTTGACCTTAACATGTATTGATTGGCGTGGATTTTCATACATTAAATATGAACCAAGTGTGAAGTCTATGACAACGATGTCCAAACTTATGGCTGATTACGTAAATTGGATATTTTGCTTGACCGTGACCTTGACCTTCCAAACATTAATATTTTCAAGCTTCTTACATAACAGTTAATCACTGCAAGTTTCATTGTTCTACGATTAAAATTGTGTTTAGAAAGCTGTTCACAAACAAGCACAGACAAATAAAAAAAAAATAAAAAAATAAAAAATAAAAAACTAACAAGAGCAAAAACATTAACATCCTTCCAACTTCATTGGCGGAGGTAAAAATGATTAACTTTTAGTTTCCCGGTAAAATACCAGAGCTCAACATTTAATCCGAAACCTAATTCGATTGCCAGAAATGAATTCCAAACATATTCCCATTCCTATTGGTTAAATTTAGTGTCATTTATTCTTCGACAACATTTATACCACTCCATATGAAGTCTAGTCCTTTTCGTCCGTGATGTTCGTGCGTAGGCTGGTGCTACGCCCACGCCAAATATTAAATTTTTGTAATCGATGAATTATTGCAATAAATTCTTTTATTGATTATTTCATGTGAGGAAAGTAAGAATGGTTACCATAGATTAATCTCGTTCTTTATATAACTTCTTCACAAAGACACACACACACACACATATATATATATATATATATATATATATATATATATATATATATATATATATATATATATATATATACGCACACACACACACACACATATATATATATATATATGTATATATGTGTGTGTATATATATATATATATATATATATATATATATATATATATATATATATATATATATATATATATATACACATATACATATATACATATACATATATAATATATATACATATATACGTGCATATATTTATATATTCACTTATAAATATATATATACAAAGTTTTAGTTTTTTTCATATGGGTGGCTGCTCAAACAATTCTCATCCTTTGCAAAATGTTCCATAGCATATATAAATATATACATACCTAAACATAAATACACATATGCATACATACATGTTTTATATATACTGTACATAAACGGTATGCACATGTATATTAAAGATTTCTCAAAAGTAATAATTAGTCTGAGTTGAATTCCATATTTGTTTTGCCATCTTTAATACTTGAAATTATTCGCTTTACCGACTCCAATATAGCTAGTATGACTGCGTCCACATGTCGCTAAATTCAGGCACAGAATTCGTGGCCCAATATACAGCGCAATTTAATCTAAGTTTGGAGAGAGAGAAAGAGAGAGAGAGAGAGAGAGAGAGAGAGAGAGAGAGAGAGAGAGGAGAGAGAGAGAGAGAGAGAGAGAGAGAGAGAGAGAGAGTTTATACATAAATCTATTAATCTTGAACCCCTGTGCCAGGCAGCCTACCAGTTGGAATTTTCTGCCTGACGAGCATTTTACGCATTAACAGTTCTCAGTTGCTTATTTGGATTTTCTTTATTTGTTTATGTAGTAGAAGTAGTAGTAGTAGTAGTAGTAGTAGTAGTAGTAGTAGTATTGGCTAAACTACAACCCTAGTTTGAAAAGCAGGATGCTATAAAAAAGAAAAAATGGCCCAGTGAGGAAAGGAAATAAGGAAATAAATAGGCTATAAGAGAAGTAATAAACAATAAAAATAAAATATTTCAAGAACAGCAGCAAATAAAATAAGTTAAGGATACACATTTCATAATCTACCTTCCCAAATTAATCTAAACGATATGGCCAGGAAGATTATCACTATTTTACTTGTGAAAC
>NC_090754.1:48619442-48621942 GCF_036898095.1 Palaemon carinicauda
GACAACACTCATATTACCAAACAATTCTTCTTCACTCAAGCGATTACTGCACTGTAATTGTTCAGTGGTCATTTCCCTCTTGTTAAGGGTAGAAGAGACTCTTTAGCTATTGTAAGCAGCTCTCCTATGAGAAGGACAATCCAAAATCAAACCATTATTCTCTAGTCCTGGGTATTGCCATAGCCTCTGTACCATGGTCTTTCACTGTCCTAGGTTAGAATTATCTTGCTCAAGGGTACACTAGGTTACACTATTCTATCTTATTTTTCTTCCTCTTTGTTTTGTTAAATGTTTTAGTTTATATAGGATATAATAAATCTTAAGGTTGTTACTCTTCTTAAAATATCTTATTTTTCGTGTTTCCTTTCCTCACTGGGCTATTTTCCATGTTGGAGCCACTGGGCTTATAACTTCCCGCTTATCCAACTAAGGTTGTAGTTTAGGTACTAATAATAATAATAACAATAACAATAACAATAATAATAACAATAACAATAATAATAATAATAATAATAATAATAATAATAATAATAATAATAATTAATAATAATATTGAACAGTAATACTTCAATTGTCACATCTATACATAACATTACCAAATTTCGCTAAGCGATTATGAGAGAGAGAGAGAGAGAGAGAGAGAGAGAGAGAGAGAGAAGGGATACCCCATCCCTTTGTGAAACTCAAAGTCGTTTAAACGGAAAGGAAGTTAGCAGTTATATTTCTATTTATTTACACTAAGCAGAAGCAAGCAGACGAAGAGGAAAAGCAGGTTTGCATTAAAATTTGAAGCTTCATTAAGAATATCGAGGCAGTTTATGCATATTCAATATGCAAATTTCCCTGCAAGGGATATAAATGCAGCAAGTCTCTCTCTCTCTCTCTCTCTCTCTCTCTCTCTCTCTCTCACACACACAAATTGAACCTTCGTATCTTAAGTTTCTCTAACTGCTTCTCTCAAGTAATAACAATTTCAGCAGCCTCTCAAGACTCCTTGCTAGGATTATTGGGACATCATTTGGCAAGTTTGGGGATCTAAGAGAAAAAGTGGTAGCCTATTAGAAACATCCCTGACAAGCGTTCTGTTGGACTGAGATTCGAGATCAGCTCAATCAATTGATAGTTACTTTCAGTATCTGTAACCTCACCTCCTTGGTGAGCTAGGGATGAGGGAGGGGTGATTGGGGAGCCTATAGATCTGCTTCCTGAGTCAGCAGCAGTCAGTGCCTGGACCTCCCTGGTCTTAGCTTGGATGGAGAGGGGCCTTAAGCGCTGATCATGTATATATGGTCAATGGCGTTCACAACGTCAATGAGGAAGGAAAACTTAAGAAAAATTACTTTCATCTGTTATTCGGTCCCAGATGAAAAACATTTATTGCTTGACCTCGACTTTGAGTTTAGGAGCCCAAGGGCCTGGAATTGACGTCTGGAAGCTGGAAAGCACCATAAGAATTACATTTACTACAATGAAAGACTGCTTTAAAATTTCATTTCCAGGAGGCAGCGGTAAGTTGGGCACGTGACTTTGAAGGAAGGTCGAAAAACAAGGTTGTTAATAAAATGTATTGTGGATGCAACAAGAACTCTTAACTCGTGAGTTTCTCAACTAATGTGGAGCTCACTATCACAAACTTTTAAAGACTCTCTCTCTCTCTCTCTCTCTCTCTCTCTCTCTCTCTCTCTGTAAAGTGTGATTTCAAATTTTTTTTTAGGTAACTGAATCAATTAATATCAGTTACAGAGCAGTTATATACAACGTCACAGGGCTTACTACACCCAAGCTTGGAAAGAAAGGATATCAATTTACACTAAGTAAAAGATTCAATAACTTCAAGCTATTAACTATTTATTCTATTTCCATTTTTTTATTTATATTCATCCCACATTCATTTGGTCTTCTATATAATTTACTAAAAAAAAAAAAATTACAAATATACGTCGAGAAGATTAAGACCATAAAATATTTTCTTACTTAAAAGTTAGATGGGTATCTATAATTACCATAGGCGTACGGAATTTTGTAAACTGATATCACAACAATATTGTCATTGATGTATGAAATACTTTATTTTAATCCGGTTAAAAATATATGAAGTTATGGAATATGAAGTTTAATATAAAACTTAAGAAATGCATTACAAGGAAAAATTTATCAAGTTACAGTATTAAGAGTTTCAAGAACAATGAAAAAAAATATGGTTAAATAAAAATATAGAAAAAATCAATATTTAACAAACAAACATGAATAAAACAAAGAACTGGAAAACAATTAGCTTTAATTTATCAATTAAATCTGAAAATAATTTAAACACAATAGCAAACTAAAAGCACATTTCTCAAAAAAGGTATTTGCGCCTGTTTCCCCTTCCTTAAATCTGTCGTGATTAGTTTCAGAAAGGAATTTAACTTGTCAACCAAACTTGGGAAGACAACAGAGAA
Organism: Palaemon carinicauda; assembly: GCF_036898095.1. NCBI lineage: Eukaryota > Metazoa > Arthropoda > Malacostraca > Decapoda > Palaemonidae > Palaemon > Palaemon carinicauda. The sequence continues at coordinate 48,621,884 of NC_090754.1, forward strand.
AGGGACCGTACAATAAGAGTACCCTCATGCTTTATATAATATATATATATATATATATC
>NC_090754.1:48626942-48634442 GCF_036898095.1 Palaemon carinicauda
CGTAATTAAAGTCGTATTTCCAAACTTCGATATTGAAAGCTAACAGCTAATTTCCCTGCAATTTGTAGGAATTAAAATCGCATGATAAAAAAATAATGCTGATAATCACAAGCAATGTATGCATTACCGATTCATTTTCCATACCCTCTAATCCCTCTCTTTCAAACGTTCTGTAAAACGCTTCGAAATGAGTAAAGCCAACGAGAGCAGATTGAAATTGGTTGATGAACCAACTCTCTTCTACATAAGTGAGCTGTGGATAATAAATATGAAGGAAATAATAAATACAAAAGTTGCGAATATGATTAACATGCATAAAGTAAAAGTTATAAGAGAACAGAACCAGGGAGCTATTTACGTTAAGTTAAAAAAAATAACATTAGGTGCCTAGAGATGGTGGGGTCAAGGAGGGAGAATGGAGCATTATACGTTAGGGAAACGTGCGTGTAACCGATAGAGAGAATGTCAGATGGATAAAAGACCTGTAAAGTGGAAGGGTATTTATCAGTGCTGTGGTGGCCTATTGGGAACGTCCTTGCCTGGCATTCGTTGGACTGGAGTCCCGCTCGAGCTCGATAGTTTCTTGTAGTATTTGCAACCTCACCATCCACTTGAACTAAGGATAGGGAGTTTGGCGGAGTCTAAAGGTCTAATACCAGAATTGCCTGGCCCTCCCAAGTCCTACCTTGGGTGTACAGGGAGATTGGACGCTGATGATGTGTATAAAGTATATGGCCAGTCTTTAGGGCATTGTCACTGTCCCTTGCCTCTGTCACCCATAAGCAGCCTTTAAATCTTTAAATGGATATAACCAAAAACACAAGGAGTGATTGAAGAGGAGATTGTGGGGGTGGTGACGGGGGTGGGGGATTGTTGCTGTGACAGTAGGATGACCAGGGCACCAGCCACCCGTTAAGATACTACTGCTAGAGTTATGGGGCCTTTGCTGGCCAGAGAGTACTACATTGGATGCTTCTTTCTGGCTACGGTTCATTTTCCCTTTATCTACACATACACCGAATAGCCTAGCTTATTCTTTACAGATTCTCCTCTGTCTTCATACAACTAACAACACTGCCATTATCAAACAATTCCTCTTCACCCAAGGGGTTAACTACTGCACTGTAATTGTTCAGTGGCCAATTTCCTCTTGGTAAGGGTAGAAGAGACTCTTTAGTCATGGTAAGCAGCTCTTCTAGGAGTAGGATACTCCAAAATCAAACCATTGTTCTCTAGTCTTGGCTGGTGTCATAGCCTCAGTACCATGATCTTCCCCTGTCTTCGGTTAGAGTTCTCTTGCTTGAGGGTACACTCGGGCAAACTATTCTATCATATTTCTCTTCCTCTTGTTTTGTTAAAGTTTTTACAGTTTATTTAGGAAATATTTATTTTGATGTTACTGTTCAAGATATCTTATTTTTCCTTGTTTCCTTTCCTCACTGGGCTATTTTCCCTGTTGGAGCCCCTGGGCTTCTAACATCCTGCTTTTCCAACAAGTAATAATAATAATAATAATAATAATAATAATAATAATAATAATATATAAAAATATATATAGTGTATATATAAATATACATTATATATATATATATATAGATATATATATATATATATATATATATATATATAATATTCAGTATAACTATGTTTTAGAATATTACTGCTCAGTGAAATCAGGTCAACAACAAGTCAACAACAATAACAACAACTCCAAAACTGCCCCTTTCGCCAGAAAATAACGCATGTCCCCTTTTACAAAACACACGAATAAACAACCAACAGAAAAACACAAAAACAACAAGAGAAAATACAACCGACAATTTCATTAAAACACGATAAATATCAGACGCAATTCTGCTTGTTGACACAGCGAAAGACCAGATAATTAATGAACGAGACATGAGCAATGACGAGGGCAAAAATTGGTTAAAATGAAAAATAGTGGCTAATACCACGAAGTTGCCAATTGCAGTGTTTGCGAAAGTTAAAGAGAGACACTTGATGTATTTTGGGAGCGTTCTCATAAAGGGGGTATAAGCAGAAATTGTATAAGCCTTGTAGGTAACAGATGATTAATAAATATGATAGATCTGATAAGGAATATTAATAACGTATTAGTTTAAGAGTAGTAGTAGTAGTAGTAGTAGTAGTAGTAGTAGTAGTAGTAGTAGTAGTAGTAGTATTTATTATTAATTTTTGTTATTATTATTATTATTATTAGTAGTAGTAGTAGTAGTAGTAGTAACGTATGAAATTTTGGATGCAGTGACACTAACAGTAGTAGTTATAGTAGTATCAATACTAGTGATTGCTGTATCAATACAAGTATTGTCATCATCAAAAGTAGTAGTAGTAGTAGTAGTAGTAGTAGTAGTAGTAACGTATGAAATTTTGGATACAGTGACACTAACAGTAGTAGTTATAGTAGTATCAATACTAGTCATTGCTGTATCAATACAATTCTTGCCATCATCAACAGTAGTAGTAGTAGTAGTAGTAACGTATGAAATTTTGGATGCAGTGACACTAACAATAGTAGTTATAGTAATAAAAATACTAGTGATTGCCGTAGAAATAAAATCATTGTCATCATCAACAGTAGTAGTAGTAGTAGTATCGGTTAAATCTAATATATCATCAAGGAATAAAATTCCATTCTAGTATCCACAAGGAGAGAGAGAGAGAGAGAGAGAGAGAGAGAGAGAGAGAATTTGGTAAACAGCCCCTTTGAGCAATAACTATTTAACTACTCTTGTTCCACAAAGGTGTATTCAATCATCATTTGTCTGAAAATTAAGTAGAGAGAGAGAGAGAGAGAGAGAGAGAGAGAGGAGAGCTTGATAAACTGTCCCATTGGGCAATAACTGTTTAACTACTTTTGTTACACAACGGTGTATTTAATCATAGTTCGTCCATGAAAATTAAGCAGAGAGAGAGAGAGAGAGAGAGAGAGAGAGAGAGAGTCTTGATATGTAAGGTCTACGAAATACTCCCCCCCCCCCCCCCCCCGACCATTTCCAGGGTTGATAATGATGATGGTGATCATAATGAAGTCGACAATGATGATGATAATGACACCACCGACCATAATCAGCGTGCCTTACCTATCCTGGCCAATGGCCAGGTTATAAAACCACAAGGCCATCAGAGAACGCCGGGTTGTGACGTAAGAACAATCTTCTACGACGAAGAGTCTGAGATTAAAGGGGCCTGCTTGTTGACTAACAACTCATGATGATGATGTTGATGTTGATGTTGATGTTGATGATGATGATGATGATGATTATTATTATTATTATCACTTGCTAAACTACAACCCTAGAAAGAAACACAGAAGGCTATAAGGCCAGGGGCTCCTACAGGGAAAACAGACTAGTGAGGGAAGGAAACAAGCAAAGATAAAATATCTTAAGAAGAGTAACAATATTAACATAAATATCTCTTATATAAGCTATAAAAACTTTGACAAACCAAGAAGTGATATAAAAGAGAATAGTGTGCCCATGTGTACCCTCAAGCAAGAGAACTCTACCTCAAGACAGTGGACGACCATGGTACATAGGCTATGACACTACCGAAGACTAGAGAACAAAGGGTTTGATTTTGGCGTGTCCTTCTCCTAGAAGAACTGCTTACCAGAACTAAAAAGTCTGATACTGATTGTCAATACTGATTGTCAATACTGACTTACAACATTTAATGAATGAATGTTGACCGACTTAATGATTGCAGACTGAATTTTTACCTATGTGACTATCAATTTGGATATACTGACATTAATAGATAGACTGCGTGTTGACTGATAACGATATAACATGGACCGTTGAATAAATGCTAATACACTGAGAACCGAATAACTATATTAAAGGCTAACAATAATAAGAGAATCATTACTGGCAAATATTATTGACAGACATGCCGATGACATAGTCAATTATAACAATGATAAAATACACATACGCAGTACTGAAAAATTGAAGTCTGGCTGACAATAATAATTTGCTGAATACGATTTGGAATAACTGAAATGCTGAGAAGCAAAATCTCTCCATGCTAAATGAAACAGCAATTGGTCGTAGAAACAACACAAATATATACAATCGGGATTTATAATATTAACATCGGTAATTCTAATCAGGGAAGAAAAACCAGATTAGATACTGAATAGCAAAATCTGAAAAACAAATATTGGGAATCTGAAAAAACGATTATTGGGAAGCTCACTGAATCTAAATAGCAGTTTATCTTACTAAATAGTTGATAGGGATTCAGTTTTACTTTAATTAAACCTTAAGCTGATTACAGATCAGGATAAAATACGAAGATAGATTTACCTTCAAATAACAGGATAAATAGGCTTAATGTTTAGCTATTTGGAATATATACGTCCTTTTCTTCCTCAACATGAAATACCGTTACTTTCAATGATGATCTTAGTCCACACCAATCTCTCTCTCTCTCTCTCTCTCTCTCTCTCTCTCTCTCTCTCTCTCTAAGAAGAGGAGAATTAATTTTAATGTTAACATAAATAGCTGCTACTTGGGATTTTTTTTCTCCATCATGAAATGCCCTTACTTTCAATTATCATCTAAGTCCAGACCAATCTCTCTCTCTCTCTCTCTCTCTCTCTCTCTCTCTCTCTCTCTCTCAAAGAACATGAGGCTTACATTAATATTATCTTAAATAGCTACTTTTTGGAATCTATTTGTTTCCTTTAACATCAAATACCGTTACTTTTATTGCTCTTAAGAGTACAACCCATCCTTTCTCTCTCTCTCTCTCTCTCTCTCTCTCTCTCTCTCTCTATTACATTAATATTATCTTAAATAGCTACTTTTTGGGATCTTTGTTTCCTTTAACATCAAATACCGTTACTTTTATTGCTCTTAAGAGTACAACCCATCCTCTCTCTCTCTCTCTCTCTCTCTCTCTCTCTCTCTCTCTCTCTCTCTCTAGATAAAAAGTGGAAAATCTCATTACCACAAGACGCGGACACACAAGGCACAGCAAGTTCGATATTTGGTGCCCAAATAGGAGAATCTCTTCACTCTTGAGAAGGATAAGTTTTTTTTGGCTTAAGAGGTTAAAGATCTTGAGTTCACAATGCCAAGAAACTTACAATAAATAAAGAAGAAATCTTAGTCAGTTACCATTATGAAAAAGCAACCTCGGGATATTAAATATACATGCTACCTAAACGAAATCTGGAAACCACACTAGACATCATAGCTATTCAAAGAATTTTAAAATTATATGTCAAACACCATACGTTCTACATAAACTGAGTTATTTAGTCTTCAATACTAAATTAACAAAAAGTTTAAACATTTAGACCTTATTTCAAAACTACAAGAAAACGCTAATAAAATATATATAGGGTATATATATATATATGTATATATATATGTATATATATATACATATATATATACACACATTATATATATATATATATATATATATACTGTAAATGGATATGAATATATACTGCATATATTACATATAAATAGGAATATCAATATATTGTATATAAAAATACATATATAAGATATACGATAAGCAGCATCCGCGTGTAAACTTGGCACACAATGGAAGCCATTATACGCAGATATAACTTAGATAATTTTTTATAAGTAATAAAAACAAAATTATCTAACATTCAGGATATAATCACATAAGGAAAATATAAATAATCATTTTTAAGACATTCACTCATTCGGATAAAATTAAAATATATCTACTTAAATATATTCATAAATACTCATATAAAGGAAAAACGAATTACAGAATGTAAAACACACACACAGAGAGAGAGAGAGAGAGAGAGAGAGAGAGAGAGAGAGAGATCCTGGATAGGTTCCAGTAGTTAATGAGGGATGACATGATTAACATCCTAACATCCAGGACAAACAACAACAACAAAAGAAGATTCCAAGTTCGGTTTAAATGTCATTGAGAACAAATTTACCGATAACGGAAAAAATAGTTGAATTTTAACAGTATTTGAAACTTTTTCCACCAGCAATTTAGAAAGCAATGGTTTAAAACTAAATAGGCAATAATAATTATGCTGAAGCTAGTGTTGCTTTAGTAACATTCTAGCGTTGTTTAAAACACTGATGATAAGGGCAATGAATATTCACCAATCTCCCCTATATCATGAAGAGCAAGTGTCTGACTATATGTGAGAGGGGGTACCTGAGAACTATGCTCGGAAACCACTGTCTCCCACGAATTGCCGAACACGCAGGTTGTAGTTATAAAAGGGAGAGGGGTAAAAAGGGTTAAATTATGGGTGTTTGTGGATATCTAGCTATTTAACCGTCATTTTCAAACTGGTCAAGTACACTGATGATATAAGGAGATGATTGCGATGGCCTAATTGGTAACGTCCCTGCATGGTGATCGCCAGACTGGGGGCTTGAGTTCCGCACAAACTCGTTAGTTCCTTTAGTGGCTGTAGCCTCACCATCCTTGTGAGCTAAGAATGGGAGTTTGGGGGAGCCTATTGGTTTACTAGCTAAGTCATTAGCTGCCATAGCGTGACGCTGTCTGGTCCTAGCTTGGATGAAGTCTGGGTTGAGCGCTAATCATATGTATATCTGATTAGTCTCTAGGGCATTGTCCAGCTTGCTAAGACAATGCCACTGTCCCTCACTTCTGCCATTCATAAGAGACCTTTAAACCTTTAAATGAAAGCTTTAAATATCAATTTTCCCTAAACAACGCAGCAATTACAAACAATGTCTTGATAATCCCAAAGAAGCAAGTAACAGGATACTTAATTCCGTATAAATAAAGTTACCATACATAAACAAATTCGTACTAATAAACACAATGTTAATGATAAAAGAAAAAAGGGAAAAAAATGGCAGACATGTTAATTACAGGTAACACAAATTCCTATTAAAAAAAAAAACTTCCAGGCATTGATAATGAAAAAAAAAATATGACGAAACTTAAAGACCAGGACTTCATGTCCACTGCATTACATATATTATTGGTATTTAATAATCGGCATTATTGAAAGAAAATTAAGTTTAGCTTGGAGAAAAAGTCAAGTAAATCAAATAATAACGAACAAGACATTCAATGATAAACGACAGTTTAACAATCTAAATTAACGAACGAAAACTAACGTTAGCATAAAAGAAAATATTCAAGACACTCAAAAGTAATGGTATAAATAACGGCAAAGACATATATCTTTAGTTTATGTAAATAAATACCGCACACATAAAAGAAAATTAAATAGCCCCCTCCCCCCCCCAAAAAAAAAAGGATTTTGAAAAATGACAAACATGAGAATGGAGGAGACCTTGCCCCCACATAATAAATTTGCGACACACTTGATTGAAACAACTTCATCGGGAAGACCTTAAGCAGACGATTATCTTGATAGGAAAATTGAAAAGAGAATTGATGACGGCGTAATAACAAAGAATTGTGATGAATGAACAGGCATATGGGTAATAGCCTAGCCAATATTGGCTAGTTGGA
>NC_090754.1:48639442-48644442 GCF_036898095.1 Palaemon carinicauda
AGAATGTAATATTACCTCTTCTGTCTCCCTTTATGGTTGAATACTCTTGCAATTAGAATGCTCTCTCTCTCTCTCTCTCTCTCTCTCTCTCTCTCTCCATGCTGGGCTTAAGAAACTAACATTGTCTGCCTGTCCTATATTTGCCCTCTCTCTCTCCCTTTGTTATTAAATACTAACGCCATTAAAATTCTCTCTCTCTCTCTCTCTCTCTCTCTCTCTCTCTACTTATTGGGATTGAGAAACTGTGTGCTTGTTTTTGTGAATAAATGGGTTATGGGAAGAATGTAATATTACCCCTTCTGTCTCCCTTTATGGTTGAATACTTTTGCAATTAGAACTCTCTCTCTCTCTCTCTCTCTCTCTCTCTCTCTCTCTCTCTCTAACTAACATTGTCTGCTTGTCTTATATTTGTCATCTCTCTCTCCTTTTATAATTAAATACTTATGCTGTTAAAATCTCTCTCTCTCTCTCTCTCTCTCTCTCTCTCTGCTTGCCTTAAGAAACTAGCACTGTCTGCTAGTCTTATATTTGTCCTTTCTCCCTTTATGATTAAATACTTATGCAGTTAAAATCTCAATCTCTCTCTCTCTCTCTCTCTCTCTCTCTGCTTGCATCAAGAAACTAACATTGTCTGCTTGCCTTATAATTGTCCTTTCTCTCTCCCTTTATGATTAAATACTTATGCAGTTAAAATCTCTCTCTCTCTCTCTCTCTCTCTCTCTCTCTCTCTCTCTCAGAAACAGAACAAAATTTACACAAAACTTGGAATTTCAACGTCCCTGTCTAAACACCCTGATTTCCTTCTTCAGTTCGTCGACAGCCAACATGCAAGAAAATTATTTCTTACATTCCTGACATACGCCCTTTGTATGCTCTCTCAAGCTGAAAGGTACAGAGGACAAGAAACATTTCTCGCCTTAATTGACAACGAATTTATTTCTGCAATCTCGAGAAAGTTTGTATTTCTAAATGACTGGTGGAAATCTGTACTGTACTGAGTTTAAAGGTCACTTATGATTGGCAGAGGCAAGGGACAGTGACAATGCCCTAGCTAGCAGGACATTACCCTAGAGACCCACCATATATCATTACTATTATTACTAGCCAAGCTACAACCCTAGTTGGAAAAGTAAGACGCTATAAGGCCCAAGAGCTCCAACAGGGAAAAATAACCCATTGAGGAACAAGGAAATAAATAAACGATATAAGTAGTAATGAGAAATTAGAATAGAATATTATAAAAACATTAACATTAAAACAGATAATTCATAAATAACTATAAAAAGACTTATGTCAGCATGATCAGTGCCCAAGGCCTCTCCATCCAAGCTAGGACCAGGAGGGCCAGGCAATGGCCGCTGATGACTAAAGAGATAGACCTATATACTCCCCCAAAACCGCTATTCTTAGCTCACAAAGATGGTGAGGTTGCAGACACTACAAGAAACTATCGAGCTTTAGCGGAACTCGAACCCCAGTCCAGCAGATCACCAAGCTATCTTCAATAGCATATTCAAACATCCCCATTTGCAGCTTGAGACAACACCGGCTATTATGGAGGATTTTCATATACTTGAGACTAATGCTTATAAAAGCACAATGGAAACGGAAAAAAAAAAAAAAAAAAAAAAAAAAAAAAAAAAATGTTTAAAGGAGAGTAGTGAAAGAAGTTTACAAACATGAAAAAAAAATACGAAGAGATAAGATACGGAATGAAGTAATTAGGGGTACCACAGGAGTTAGAAAACTATCAGATAAGATCCAAGATAGTAGACTGAGGTGGTACGGTCATGTCATGAGAAGAAATGAACAGTATATTAGGAGGCGAGTGATGGAAATGGAGGTACAGGGAACGAGAAGGAGAGGGAGACCAAAGCGAAGGTGGATGGACTGTATCAAGGATGACCTTCGATCAAAAGGATTAACCGGTGATGAAGTGTGGGACAGAGGTAGATGGAGAAAGCTGGTCAGAAACATCGACCCCCACATATAAGAGGAAGAAGAAGAAGAAGAAGATGAAAATACGGATATTTACAAAGCAAGAATAGGGAGCATTTGGCGAGATAAGGTGAAGGATGATATGGAGAGAAGTGGTTTGGTGGAAGAGGATGCCTTTGATAGAAGGCATTGGAGAAGGCGCATCAGGCAACCGACCCCCTTAATGTAGGGATGATGGTGGAAAAAAAGAACTGGAATGGTTAGTTAAAGAACACGAAAAGTAACGGATGATTACAAACTACAAATTAAACAACATTTGGTTAAAAAGGGAAGCAGTAAAAAATAAACTTTGGGTTACAAAACATGACTAAGGAAAAGATGGTTCCAAACCGGGAAGATTGAACCGTTACAAAGCAAAACTAGAGGGGCACTTGGTAGAGCGCAGATCTCCCCCGCGGCTGCTTATTTCTCGACCTATAGCCTTAACATTTATTAAGTCGAAGATTTTCATACACTAAAATCTGAACCAAGTTTGAAATCTCTGTGAGAACGATGTCCAAACTTATGGCTGATTACGTGAATTGGACATGTAGCTTGACCGTGACCTTGAACTTTGACCTTGACCTTCCTAACTAATAATTTCCAGCTTTTTACATAACAGTTAATCCCTGCAGGTTTCATCACTCTACTATTAAATTGTGGCCAGAAAGCTGTTCACACACAAACAGACAGGGGGGTAAAACATAACCTCCTTCCAACTTCGTTGGCGGAGGTAATAAGGAACTGGTAATTACAGAAAGGGAATACAGGTATGAGCGTTTACAAATCTGGAATGAGAAATGGCTGGTTATAAAGAGTTTAAAAAAAAGGACTGTCCCTTTGCATGAAATACGAAAGGGCATTTACAAAGCAAGAAAAATGGACGTAGAATTATAGTTTGAGAGACTAGAGGGAATTGTTATGAACAGGGATATGTATTGGCATCATGACAAAAAAATAGGTTTCAATTAGAGGACAATATGTAACCGTCAACATATAGAATAGAGGCACAATTTTAATGTAACCTTCAACTTATAGAAGGTACAAAAATTGAATTTAACCCTCAGCTTATAGAGGGATACAGGAATTTAATGTAACCCTCAACTTAGAGATGAGAAATTTAATGTAACTCTCAACTTACAGATGAGAAATTTAATGTAACCCTCAACTTAGGGATGAGAAATTTAATGTAACCCTCAACTTAGAGATCAGAAATTTAATGTAACCCTCAACTTAGAGATCAGAAATTCAATGTAACTCTCAACTTAGGGATAGATACAGAAACTTTATGTAAGCCTCAACCTATAGATGGATACATAAATTTAATGTAACCCTTAGCTTGTAGATACAGAAATTTAATGAAAACCTCACCTTAGAGAGACAAATCTAATTAGGACCACAGGATCCTGCGTTGGGGCGGGGGAGGCCATTGAGCGCCCAGGAGTAACCGAGGGGGAAAAGCTTGCACGTGCCCATAAGAGCTTACAATGCGATACAGAAATGATATATATATATAATATATATATTATATTCATAATATATATATTATATATAATATAATATACATATATATATATATATCATAACATATATAATATATATATATATATTTATATATATAATCATATATTCATAATATATATATATATATATATATATATACATATATGAAGCTAAAAAGGTGGATGTACAGGGTACTTTGGTAGATATCTATTTGAATATCTACTTAATATACATAATCATCATCAATCTATATTATAGAAAAAAAAACTATTTTTCATCTAATTTGTATAAGTTTACACTGCATAAAGATGATAGCCCACTACATAAAGGGTCTTTCATTCCAGGTAAGAGCACCTGCCACCATCTACCTATAGAGAAGATTCCGTTGGTAGTAAGCCACTTCCGGTATGTGTGTTCCGCGTCATTCACAGAAGGAACGGAGGAGATCCATTTACGGGATTGTAGAAGAGTAAGGTCTCTGTATACCTTCAACTCAAAAGGATACATCGCACAAAGAGGCAGGTAAGCTTAGGGGGTATGTACGTGTAAGTGCGTGAACGCATGTATGAATGAATAAATTACATAAGGCTTATGGGAGAGAATTTAGTAAGTGAATGTACAAATGAGAGAATTAAATACACAAATTTATAAATGAAGGAATAAAGTACACGAATGTATAAATGGGGAATTAAGTACAAGAATTTATAAATGGGGGAACTAAGTACACAGAATTTATAAATGGGGGAATTAAGTACAAGAATTTATAAATGAGAGAATTAAGTACACGAATGTATAAATGAGAGAATTAAGTACACGAATGTATAAAATGAGGGAATTAAGTACACGAATGTATAAATAAGGGAATTAAGTACATGAATGTATAGATGAGAGAATTAAGTACATGAAACTATAAATGAGGGAATCAAGTACACTCATGTATAAAGAAGAGATTAAGTACATAACATAAGTAAGTAAACAGACATACAAAAGTATATGGACACATGAATGAGACTAAAGTACATGAAACAATATGAGAGACTCAAGTATACCCACTGGAAAAAGTAATAAACTGATAATATTATAAAATGATAAAGAATATGAAGGTACTGTATATGCGGAAGGACAAAGTATATGAATGATTATGAGCGAATCAAGAAATTGAGATGAATTATAAGAAAAAAAAAGTAGTTATGTCGGGTTGTTAAAAAGGGGCAACGGGAATTTTATTTATTTTATAAAATTTTATATATATATATATATATATATATATAAATATATATACATACATATACATACATACTATATATACATATATATACATATATAAACATATATACATATATAATAAATATATATATATATATATATATATATATATATGAATTAAAAACAAGAAAATTATTATGGATTGTAAGTGTTATTCCAATAAAGCTGTTATAGCTCAACACAAACTGATGGTGGCAAATTTTAGGTTGAAAACAATAAGAAAAAAAAAGTCCTAGCTAGGAATAGAAGGATCA
>NC_090754.1:48651942-48664442 GCF_036898095.1 Palaemon carinicauda
AACCTAAAATGAAAAGAAAAAAACCTAAACCTAAAATCAAGAATAAAGAAAACTAAAACCTAAAATGAAAAATAACCCAAAATGAAAAGAATATAATAAAACCTAAAATGAAATGAAATGAAAACCAAAACCAAAAATGAAAAGAAATGAAAACCAAAACCTAAAATGAAAACAAAAACCCAAAATGAAAAGAAAAGAAAACCAAAACCTAAAATGAAAACCAAAACCTAAAATGAAAACCAAAACCTAAAATGAAAGGAACACCAACAATCAACACAAAACGTTTGGCGTGTGTTCCAATTGGCCCAGCCTGACAGAGATAGCAGCAGCTAAACACGAAAACCTAAGAACGAGCTCTGTGGAAACGACGGGGGAAGTCAATATCCGATGGGTGCAATTTACAATGGTATATATATGGTGGGTGAAAGGCGGGATGAGGGAAAATTAGGCCAACTAGATTTGTCGGGGAATATACGAGGACCCGGAGAATGAGTTCGGTTGAAGGGCATATACGGGTTTGTGTAGCGGTACAACGCTTTATGAAAACAGGTTCTGGATTAAGTTGAGTTTTCGGGTAAAACTAGATAATTTCATTAGCCGCAACAGTTGTGTGTGAGTGTGTGTGTATAAAGGAGAGAGAGAGAGAGAGAGAGAGAGAGAGAGAGAGAGAGAGAGAGCACTGTACAAAAACAGGCTCTGGATCAAGTTGTCATTTTCAGGCAAAACTAGACACTTTCAGCAGCAGCACAGTTGAGAGAGAGAGAGAGAGAGAGAGAGAGAGAGAGAGAGAGAGAGACCTGCATGAAAACCCGGCTCTGGACCAAGTTATAATTTTCAAGCAAATCTAGACACTTGCAGAACCAGCAAATTTGAGAGAGAGAGAGAGAGAGAGAGAGAGAGAGAGAGAGAGAGCGCTGTAAAAAAAACAGGCTCTGGATAAAATTATCATTTTCAGGCAAAATTATACAATTGCAATGGCAGCACAATTGAGAGAGAGAGAGAGAGAGAGAGAGAGAGAGAGAGAGAGAGAGAGAGGTGTATGAAAACAGGCTCTGAATAAAGTTATTATTTTCAGGAAAAACTACACTCTTTCAGCACCAGCACAGTTGAGAGAGAGAGAGAGAGAGAGAGAGAGAGAGAGAGAGAGAGCTGTATGAAAACAGGCTCTGAATTAAGTTATTATTTTCAGGCACTAGATAATTTGAACAACAGCACAGTTGAGAGAGAGAGAGAGAGAGAGAGAGAGAGAGAGAGAGCTGTATGAAAACTGGCTCTGGATTCAGTTATCATTTTCAGGCAAAACTACAATTTCAGAAGAACAGTTGAGAGAGAGAGAGAAAGAGAGAGAGAGCTGTGTGAAAACAGGCTCTGAATAAAGTTATTATTTTCAGGAAAAACTAGACACTTTCAGGACCAGCACAGTTGAGAGAGAGAGAGAGAGAGAGAGAGAGAGAGAGAATCTGGATCCAATTATCATTTTCAAACAAAATTAGAGAATTTCAGCCCAAGCAAAATTGAGAGAGAGAGAGAGAGAGAGAGAGAGAGAGAGAGATTTATGAAAACAGGCCCTGGATCAAGGTATTTTCAGGCATAACTAGACACTTTCAGCACCAACAGAGAGAGAGAGAGAGAGAGAGAGAGAGAGAGAGAGAGATATGGTGGTGTTAAAATTGGCTTTCCAGATATTAAAATGGCCTCACGGACAGACCAGACTATGTTAATTTGGGAAACGATGAAACAAGAGATGGAAATGGAAATGGTACACCATTCCTCATTTGACGTTTACTTCAATCGGAGAGTCGTCTTTTTGCTTGATTGATCACAAAGGATCAGAAAAAAACTTATCAACCATATGGAAGCTACATTTTTTTTTTCTACTTCCTCAACATAATCGTTTTGCACCATTTGATTTCATATTTTGTTTAATATGGTTTTCAATAATTATAAAGATAAATATATATTTTCGAAGATATTACAAAACCTTCTTTATCTACTGTATGGTGCCAACCCAAATGATTTTATTTCCTAAATATATTAAAAAATCTAAATTAAATAACGAGTAAAATACTCTAAAATTCTGAAGATTTAAAATTACATTAATTTTATGGATTCGTTTAGTGCACTATTGCCGATTCACTGAGAGAGAGAGAGAGAGAGAGAGAGAGAGAGAGAGAGACTAGCGCTTGCAGGATCCGTTAACCTAATGAAGAACGTCCGTAAAACGGAATTATGGACAAACAACCCGTTAACCTAATGTAAATGTCCTTCTCAGGGTAGAGACGGGCTAGCCAAATGGAATAGTTAATCTAAACACTTAACTGAATGCAATACCTAAACGCTTGCTTCCCAATTGCATAAGAACATCAAGATTTCTTCTAAATTTGAATTTAACAATTTGCGATACTAGGCCCGGTGCCGGGGCTTGGGATGCCATCCCTCATTGAAATAAAAATGAGGTTGAGCGGGGAAAAATATATAAGGCAGAAGGCTAAAAAACTAAATGGGTGTATTTTCTCATTCTCCATGTTATCCCTGGAGAAAAATATCAACTAGAAATCCTGATAGTAAAAAAAATACATAAATGAAAAGACAACATGCACTAGGTTAGTCAACGATAAGCTACGAGGTTCAAAGTACTCAAATAAAAGGACGTAAAAGGTTGCATCGAAAAAGTACCGATGTAGTTCTAAACGACAAGAGACAAATCCTAAATATTTTTACCTTACGGCCGCATAGAATACAATTCAGGCTTCGTATGAGAGAGAGAGAGAGAGAGAGAGAGAGAGAGAGAGAGAGAGAGAAAAATTCTACGTCACATCTACGAACAATGAGTAAACGAAATATAAGAATGAAATCTTCCGTTGAAACATTATTAACTACAGGGGCACTCAGTAGAGCGCAGACCTCCGCCGCGGCAGCTTATTTCTCGACCTTTTGCTCGACCTTGACCTTTGATTTTAACTTTTATTAATTGAGGTGGATTTTCATAGACTCAAATATGAACCTAGTTTAAAGTCTCTGTGACGACGATATCCTAACTAAAGGATGATTACGTGAATTGGACATTTTACTAGACCTTGACCTTTGACCTTCGAAAATTTAATAATTTCCAGCTTTTTGCATAAAATTTAATTCCTGCAAGTTCCATTACTCTACAATTAAAATTGTGGCCAGGAAGCTCTTCACAAACAAAGACAAAAACACAAACAGGGGTGAAACCATATCGTCCTTCCAACTTCGTTGGCGGAGGTAGCAAATACTGAAAAGCACAAAAGCACAACAAATCAATGCCAAAATCAATCTGAAAAGAGACCGATGTGGCACACTTAGTCTCAAAAGAAAATAAAAAGAAATAAAAGGTTTCTCCCATTATCGCGAGCTCGACACTTGAAGCGCCCAAAACGAGTGCCAATAAAACGATGGAGAGCTGTGTGGCACCAACAGGCCACTGCTCGCTCTCTCTCTCTCTCTCTCTCTCTCTCTCTCTCTCTCTCTCTCAACTGTGCTGCTGTTACAATTCTCTATTTTTGCCTGAAAATGATAATTTGATCCAGGGCCTGTTTTCATACTGCAGCCCCTCTCTCTCTCTCTCTCTCTCTCTCTCTCTCTCTCTCTCTCAACTGTGCTGCCTTTGAAATTGTCTATTTTTTCCTGAAAATGATAATTTGATCCAGGGCCTGTTTTCATACAACAACCCCTCTCTCTCTCTCTCTCTCTCTCTCTCTCTCTCTCTCTACTGTGCTGCTGTTGAAATTGTCTATTTTTGCCTGAAAATGATAATTTGATCCAGGCCCTGTTTTCATACAGCAGTCTGCCCCTCTCTCTCTCTCTCTCTCTCTCTCTCTCTCTCTCTGAAAAGCAAAAGGTCAAACCCCTCTTTTGCCCCCAAAATGCCGTTCCTCCTTATTGCAACTCAACCAATTTGGCACTTAAATGCGACGGCATTTATGTGTCGAGATACAACACGCCCCGCCACGATTTCCAAAAGGGCCACGGCACCAAAAACAGCAACAACAACAACAGCAAAAGGCAGAAGCAGCAGCGGGAGCATCTCTCATTTCAGTTTTTACTCCAAAAGGCCCATCTCCACTTTCGCGAATTCCCTTGTCGATATTCACTTTCATTTCGCAACGGGAAAGGCTAGAAATGCAGGCTGATACTACTAACAACAGCCTTCGGGTCCTGTATTCCCTCCTCCCCCTACCTACACCATCCGAATGAGAACCCCTCACCCCTGTACCCCTGGCAGGTCACTTCACTTTGGGACTAAATATATACACAGACAAGAATAAACATCGATGGCAAACTTTGCCCTTTCCGTGGCTAACAATTAGTCTTCGAAATTATCTGCTAAAAAATAAAAATAAATGCGTGGAAATCCAGTACAATAATATAGTGAAAGTAAAACGCAGAATGCTAAAAATATACCGAGGGTTTTGGTACCTGTTACTTTAAATAACAGATAAATGACAGTTGTTTTGGATTGGGAAAAAGGAGCCGAGAAAATAAAATATAGTCGAAACGCTTTTCTGTCAATAGCTTGCAAAGAAAACGGGGAACAAGTGGAAGGGGGGACAATAAAGAAAACCTATATACATGTGACCGAAATCCTCCTCAAGAAGACAGGGGGAGGGGGAAAGATGGCGGAACATCTGCCGATATTCTATTTATGAAACCAATAATATGCGAGTGGAAATGATACCGCATCTGGTTCATGTCTCCTACACAGGCATCTGGGAAGAATGTTCACCTTAACGTCACATGTGGTCTTTCTGTTAAGTTTTCTTTATATAGGAGAGAGGTCGCGAAGAACGGAGCGATATGTTACTTAGTTTTTATCTCTCTCTCAGGATGTTAACAGGACACATATTCCCCCCCCGCCCATTCTCTCTCTCTCTCTCTCTCTCTCTCTCTCTCTCTCTCTCTCTATTATATATATATACATATACATACATATTTTATATATATACATATATATACACATATACATACATATTTTATATACATATACATATATATATATATATATATATATTATACATATACATACATGTTTTATATACATATATATACATAAATAAATATATACATATAAATACATAAATAAATATATATATATATATATGCGAGGAGAGAGAGAGAGAGAGAGAGAGAGAGAGAGAGAGAGAGAGAGACCCCAGCACCGTCAGAATGTCAACGAAACTTGCAAGCTAATAATGGCTTGTGGGGTCTTTGTCTACCAATCATCCAGGTAGGCCTACCGGGGAAAATCTGAAAATCTGAAGACAAGCGAAGTGATGTGCATGTAACCTCTTGTCAGCTGATGATGGAATGTCTATATCCAGTCAGATCTTATCTTCCGTTTAATAAACATTTAAAGATCCGTTCACGTGCAACCATTAACTTTTTTTTAATTAATGTCATAAATTTAAATGATGCTCTTAAAGGATTATAATCAGAATAAGAGAAACATACGTATACTTAAAAACCGTAATTTTCATTGGAAATTCTCTGTAAAAATATACTGTTCTCAACCGTATTTCAGTACAATACAGGAGAAAGTAATTTTACCATACTTAGTTATTAACTTTTACGGATTGGTTACCGTAATATCACTCCTTTACGTAAATGTGTTTAAAAAGGTGAATATATGGCAAAATCTATTCACAGCAGTTTTCGCCGGTTTTTTTTTACGGCAATTTTTTTTTAACAGCAAGCCAGAAAGTTGACCTGTAGGCTCCTCCAGAACCCCCTTCCTTAGTTACCAAGGATGGCGAGGTTGCAGACACTGCAAGAATACCGAGATTGTGACTAATCACAGTCTGGCTGACCGCCACGCAGGGTGATTTCCAATAAGATTTCCGAAAAAAAGTTAAAAAAGGCACAGGAATTTACTAGACTTTGTGAGGACCTGGGCCGTAATGAACAGACCAAATACTAGATATTAGATCTGAAGGAAAATTTCTGACATATCGTGGTCAAATTTATACTCCCATCTTAGATATAGTGCAAATTTCAGGTAAATAATGTAACACCATGAAAACCAATTTCAAATACATGAAATCATTATTCACAGAACCTACAGTATATCATCCAACCATTGTCCATTCTGTCAGTTTTTTTTTTTTTTTTTTTTTCAAATAAGCGTGTTCAATTGAACGAAGATGCAAACCAGAAAAGATTGAACAATGAATTAAGCAGGGTGTCAAAATTTCAAATTGAATTACTGAAGAATCTGGTGGGAATACACACACATCGGGAATGGAGGAATCTGGTGGGAATACATATATATCAGGGATGGAGGAATCTGGTGGGAACACACGCATCAGGAATGGAGGAATCTGGTGGGACTGCACATACATTGGGAATTGAGGAATCTGGTGGGAACACATACATCGGAATTGGAGGAATCTGGTGGGAACACATACATCAGGAATGGAGGAATCTGGTGGGAACACATATATACATCGGGAATGGAGGAATCTGGTGGGAATACATATATACATCGCGAATGGAGGAATCTGGTGGGAATACATATATACATCGCGAATGGAGGAATCTGGTGGGAATACACACACACACACACACATATATATATATATATATATATGGCATCGAGGAATCTAGTGGTAATGCACATACACCTGGTATGGAAGAATCTGGTGGGAATACCAATATATCTGGAATGGAGGAATCTGGGAGAAATACATATACACCGGGAATGGAGGAATCTGATGGGAATATACATACATTGGGAATGGAGGAATCTGATGGGAATATACATACATTGGGAATGGAGGAATCTGGTGGGAATATACATACATTGGGAATGGAGGAATCTGGTGGGAATACATATATATCAGGCATCGAGGAATCTAATGGGAATGCACATACACCTGGTATGGAAGAATCTGGTGGGAATACCCATATATTGGGAATGGAGGAATCTGGTAGGAATACATATACACCGGGAATGGAGGAATCTGGTGGGAATATATATACATTGGGAATAGAGGAATCTAGTGGGAATATACATACACTGGGAATAAAGGAATCTAGTGGGAATACATATACACCAGGAATGGAGGAATCTGGTGGGAATGCACATACACCTGTAATGGAAGAATCTGGTGGTGATACCCATATATTGGGAATGGAGGAATCTGGGAGGAATCTGGAAGGAATACATATACACCGGGAATGGAGGAATCTGGAAGGAATACATATACACCGGGAATGGAGGAATCTGGAAGGAATACATATACACCGGGAATGGAGGAATCTGGAAGGAATACATATACACCGGGAATGGAGGAATCTGGAGGGAATATACATACATTGGGAATAGAGGAATCTGGTGGGAATACACATACACCGGGAATGGAGGAACCTGGTGGGAATACAAATACAACGGGAATGGAGGATTCTGGTGGGAATATACATATATCGGGAATGTAAGAATCTGGTGGGAATACATATGCACCGGGAATGTTGGAATCTAGTACGAATACATATACACCGAGAATGGAAGAATCTGAGAAGGGTATGGAAACACTTCTATTGCAGAGGTCTCATTGCTCATTAAACAAATCAATTACTAGAAACAAACATACAAATAGATACGCAAATAATCACGAGAGAGAGAGAGAGAGAGAGAGAGAGAGAGAGAGAGAGAGAGAGAGAGAGAGAGTTAAAATTTCCAATGATACGAAATTTCCACGTGGCTCACAGTGGTCAAACATAACTGGCCTTAATTCAAAGTTAGTATACGAGGCAAAATAATATTCATGGTTTTCTTATAAACTAGTAAAGACCAAACGGTGGTAGCATAAATTTTACCTAAAAGTTAACAAAGTATATATTTATAAAGCCAGCATGTTTTATGTAAGAGACTGCTGCATTTATATAACGCTAGCTTAAACGCTGGCAATAATTCTAAATAAATGCATAAAAACAGCGAAAAAAAAATATTTATATGAAATTAAAATTATCGTGTAGGGGATATTGACTTAGCCATGAGGGTAAATCCAAAAATAAAATACAGTCGAAAAAAAAAACTATGGTAGGTAGTTTCAACACTAAAATATAAATAGTTTCATCACTAAAATATAAACAGTTTCAATACTAAAATATAAACCTAGTTTCGATACTAAGATATAAACCTAGTTTCAACCCTAAAATATAAACAAACAAACGAATATTTAAAAAAAAAAAATCAAACCTAGTTTCAACACTAAAATATAAACCTCGTTTCAACACTAAAATATAAACGTAGTTTCAACACTAAAATATAAACGTAGTTTCAAAACTAAAATATAAACGTAGTTTCAACACTAAAATATAAACAAACGAACGAATATTAAAAAAAAAAAAATCATAAACCTAGTTTCAACACTAAAATATAAACATAAGTTTCAACACTAAAATATAAACCTAGTTTTAACACTAAAATATAAACGTAGTTTCAACACTAAAATATAAACCTCGTTTCAACAATAAAATATAAACAAACGAACGAATATTTTTACAAAAAAAAAAAAAAAATCATAAACCTAGTTTCAGCACTAAAATATAAACATAGTTTCAACACTATCATATAAACAGTTTCAACACAAAAATATAAACCTAGGTTCGATACTAAAATATAAACCTAGGTTCAACCCTAAAATATAAACCTAGTTTCAACACTAAAATATAAACATAGTTTCAACAATAAAATATAAACAACCGAACGATTATTTAAAAAAAAAAAAAAAAATCATAAACCTAGTTTCAGCACTAAAATATAAACATAGTTTCAACACTATCATATAAACAGTTTCAACACAAAAATATAAACTTAGTTTCAACACTAAAATATAAACAAACAAACGAATATTTTGCCCCCCAAAAAAGAAAAAAAATACCTTTACCCAAGCTAATTTAAACATACCGAATTCCTTGGGGACGAAGTAGTCAAATCTCTTGGCAGCGATATGGTTATTATCCGCACTCAAAATAACAATTTTCACACAAGCAAAATTATACACAACGCGAGTAACGAACGCAGAGATGTTTACGTTCTCCAGTATAGAGTCCATCTAATGAGAGACGATGAATACATGGTTGTCTAATACCTCCAGATTTACCAAGACCGGCGAGGAGTCTCTTAACTAGCTAATTATAAAACCACCCATCGTGGTTGTTACAATTGTATCTACTGGTAAGTTAATTATAGATTCTTTTTATCTGAACGGGTAATACTTTATAAAGACCTCAATTACTATAATTATACAAATAGAATTTCAAATAATTCCTGACTAAAATATTCATTGTACTTACAAATACCTTACAACCAGTTAACGTTCCAACCGCTAGTTATCCCAGACGAGTCAAACACCACTATGTAAACATCCAGAGAGAGAGAGAGAGAGAGAGAGAGAGAGAGAGAGAGAGAGAGAGAAAGAGAGAGCATGCATTCATAACTGTAATCACGCTCCGACAAATCGGAAAGACCTTTCAAACCTGGAATCTTATTTACGAATGGTCGCTCTTCATGAGACACAAATGCCTTGTTATTACTCTCCACTATCCATCATATAAAGTTTCTCGGTTCCTTTCAGCAAAGACTACGATTAAGGAACCTCTCTTCGTAGAGAAATGGGGGGCGGGGGTTATAAAGACCTCGTAGATAAATACATGCTAAATTATTTCTCGTCCTCCTCCCGTTTTCTAATACGAAGCACTCCACTCCCGTTTTCTATAACCAGCGCATACAATTAGATGGTATATCAACCTTATTAAGCATCCACTTCAGACTGTGCAGATTGAAATATGACTTACATTTCAACAACCGAATTTGATCTACATAAGTTTACCTCTAATCTCAAATTATGATGGTTAATGTTTATGGATATCTGTCAGTAAATTAATTGATCGAACCCAAAGTTCCTTTAAATATTATAGTAGTGTGTGAGACCCGTTAAAATGATAGTTAAATATTTAGATAGTAATACACACCGTGACCGGAAAATTGGCCGTAAACAAGTTTGCCGTTGGAAAATTTGCCTCAGGAATTTTCTCCTCAGGAAATATCGCCTAATATGATAAATCGCCGCAAGAATATTTTGCCGTAAAAAAGATGGTTTATCGCCTAAATATCCAACTTTTTTTATTTCTTTTAAAAAACCAATGACGGAATTAAGTGAACAAGTGATTGTGATGCACTGTTTGGTTTCTGAAGTTTTTGAATAATCGTTCTATTTATATATATATATATATATATATATACACTTTATATATTTATATATATACACATATATATATATATATATATATATTCGACGACTGTTATTTAGCAGACAGCCAATCCATTACGATAGCCTATCAACTGGAAACTAGTCTGAAATTAGTTGATGATCTTAATCATATTTACCGGATTGATCGAAAATACTGTGAGAAAACATATTGGAAATGTTAGTATAAAGAGTGCAAAGCAAGAGCGCATACCAAGTTGGAAGATGGTATTCTATGTATATGTAAAACAGTCTGAGCATTGCCATCTTTCTCATCCCTCTAAACCTAAAGTTTATAAAGCAAAAAAAAAAAAAAAAAAAAAAGAGAATGAAATCAATTGCTACCAATTCACAAGCCTCTGCACGGTCCTTAATTGCAGAGGTTGCAAATAGTTTAGATTCAAATGCATTGGGCTTTGCTGCCGGCTTCAGCACATTTGTCGTGCAGTATTAGAGGCTGGAGGCAAAAGGAAAATCAAGCTTCCCCGATCACAACCGGAAGAAGTGCTTATATAATACCAGAAAGATTAGGATTTCTTGAAAACGTTGATCAATTTCTATTATACGATAGTCCACTGTCTTGGGTTAGAGTTCTCTTGCTTGAGGGTACACTCGAGCACACTATCCTATATAATTTCTCTTCCGCTTGTTTTGTTAAAGTTTTTATAGTTTATATAGGAATTATTTATTTTAATGTTACTGTTCTTAAAATATTTTTTTCTTTGTTTCCTTTCCTCACTAGGCTTCTTTCCCTGTTGAGGCCCCTGGGCTTATAGCACCCTACTTTCCCAACTAGGATTGTAGCTTAGCAATTAATAATAATAATAATAATAATAATAATAATAATAATAATAATAATAATAATAATAATAATAATAATAATAATAATAATAGTGGGGGAAGATTGTTCAGGCATAATTTTATTCATTTTTGGCAGTTTTGATAGTTGAATCAGTAGAACTTCTCAGTAGAACTTCAAAAGTTCAACGTTACAGCAAATGTTTATATGTTGAACAGGCTAACATGAAGACTTTTTTTATAGTTATACATGAATTATCTGTTTTAATGTTGTCAATGTTTTTAAAAATATTTTATTTTAATATTTCATTACTTATATCGTTTATTTATTTCCTTGTTTCCTTTCCTCATTGGGCTATTTTCCCTGTTGGAGCCCTTGGGCTTACAGCAGCTAGCTTTTCCAACTAGGGTTGTAGCTTGGCTAGTAATAATAATGATAATAATAATAATAATAGATGACCTTGAGGAAAAACAAAACTCACAGATTCAACCCTTCCCACTACCTTCCCTTTTCCTAACTACAACACGACAGTTTTCGGCAATTTGTGGGAGATTGTGGTTTCCCCCGATATCTCTTGGGGGTAGCCTTCCCCACCTCACAAGGGAATGACTACTATCTCTCCCCTATGCCGCTCAGCGTGACAGGATATATATTTTTATATATAGCCAGGTACTTAATATATATTATACGGGGGTGATATATGCTATTTCTCATTACATGTCACAGAAATTGCATTTTCAATTCTTTTAAGACAAAACAATTTTCTTGTTTCCTTTACCCTTTCTTGAATGAAAAGACAGAATTTATTAGTGGTGCTTCATATATCTAACTTTTGTAGAAAGATGCTTCAGCTAATAACTTCCACAGAAAAAAAGTTGTGATATTGCTTACCTGTTAAATATGCAATAGTTGAAATGAACTCTTGTCATCTCAATTTCCGCAAACATATTTTTCAATTATATAGAAAAAATACTATTTTCCCTTTATCAAACATTCTCTTTCTTTCTCCTACGAATATCTGTTTTGGCTACAATGAGTAACAATTTAAGTAACGGCAGTCAATTTATTCTCTCTCTCTCTCTCTCTCTCTCTCTCTCTCTCTCTCTCTCAAGAATATCAGAATTCCATCGCATATTAAATGGACCAAATCAATTTTATAAGAGAGAGAGAGAGAGAGAGAGAGAGAGAGAGAGAGAGAGAGAGAACTTTTGATAAGGGAAATGTAATGGATTAATATCACAAAAATCTAACGCTGGAAACTACATAGAATATATATATATATATATATATATACAGTATATACAGTATATATATATATATATACACACACACTTCATACTTCCTTTTACTTTCCTAATGTTTAGTCAACGACAAGAAGCGGGTATAACTTTCATTCAGCCAAGGATTAGTCCAAAGTTATTAATATA
>NC_090754.1:48672089-48684589 GCF_036898095.1 Palaemon carinicauda
AAAACAAAAAACCTGAAAAGAAAAGAAAAATACGAAAACCTAAAATGAAAAGAAAAACTACGAAAACCTAAAATGAAAAGAAAAACCAAAACCAAAAATGAAAAGAAATGAAAACCAAAACCTAAAATGAAAGGAACACCAACAATCAACACAAAACGTTTGGCGTGTGTTCCAATTGGCCCAGCCTGACAGAGATAGCAGCAGCTAAACACGAAAACCTAAGAACGAGCTCTGGGGAAACGACGGGGGAAGTCAATATCCGATGGGTGCAATTTACAATGGTATATATATGGTGGGCGAAAGGCGGGATGAGGGAAAATTAGGCCAACTAGATTTGTTGGGGAATATACGAGGACCCGGAGAATGAGTTCGGTTGAAGGGCATATACGGGGTTTGCATGGCGGTACAACGCTTTATGAAAACAGACTTTGGATTAAGTTAAGTTTTCGGGTAAAACTAGATAATTTCATTAGCCGCAACAGTTGTGTGTGAGTGTGTGTGTATTAAGGAGAGAGAGAGAGAGAGAGAGAGAGAGAGAGAGAGAGAGAGCTGCATGAATACCGGCTCTGGGCCAAGTTATAATTTTTCAGGTAAATCTAGGCACTTGCAGCACCAGCACAGTTGAGAGAGAGAGAGAGAGAGAGAGAGAGAGAGAGAGAGACCGCTGTATGAAAACCGACTCTGGACCAAGTTATAACTTTTCAGGCAAATCTAGACGCTTGCAGCACCAGCACAGTTGAGAGAGAGAGAGAGAGAGAGAGAGAGAGAGAGGTATGAAAACAGGCTCTGGATAAAGTTATCATTTTCAGGCAAAACTTGACAATTTCAGCACCATCACAACAAAGAGAGAGAGAGAGAGAGAGAGAGAGAGAGAGAGAGAGGTATGAAAACAGGCTCTGGATCAAAATATAATTTTCAGGCAAAACTAGACACTTAGCACCAGCAGAGAGAGAGAGAGAGAGAGAGAGAGAGAGGGGTATGAAAACAGGCTCTGGATCAAAATATTAATTTTCAGGCAAAACTAGACACTTAGCACCAGCAGAGAGAGAGAGAGAGAGAGAGAGAGAGAGAGAGAGAGCTGCATGAAACCAGGTCCTGGATCAAGTTATCATTTTCAGACAAAACTAGACAATTTCAGCACCACCAAAGTGTAGAGAGAGAGAGAGAGAGAGAGAGAGAGAGAGAGAGAGAGAGCTGCATGAAACCAGGTCCTGGATCAAGTTATCATTTTCAGACAAAACTAGACAATTTCAGCACCACCAAAGTGTAGAGAGAGAGAGAGAGAGAGAGAGAGAGAGAGAGAGAGGTATGAAACAGGCTCTGGATAAAGTTATCATTTTCAGGCAAAACTATATAATTTCAGCAGCACAGTTGAGAGAGAGAGAGAGAGAGAGAGAGAGAGAGAGGTATGAAAACGGGCTCTGGATAAAGTTGTCATTTTCAGGCAAACCTAGACAGTTTCAGCACCAGCGCAGTTGAGAGGAGAGAGAGAGAGAGAGAGAGAGAGAGACCTGTATGAAAACGGGTTCTGGATCAACTTATTATTATCAGGCCAAACTAGACAATTTCAGTACCAGCACAGTTGAGAGAGAGAGAGAGAGAGAGAGCACTGTATAAAAACAGGCTCTGGATCAAGTTTTCATTTTCAGGCCAAACTAGACACTTTCAGCAGCAGCACAGTTGAGAGAGAGAGAGAGAGAGAGAGAGAGAGAGAGAGAGAGAGTGAAACTGCCTCTGGATCCAGTTATAATTTTCAAGCAAATCTAGACAATTTCAGCACCATCACAGAAAGAAAGAGAGAGAGAGAGAGAGAGAGAGAGAGAGAGAGAGAGGGGGGGGGGCGGTGTTAGAATTGGCTTTCCAAATATTAAAATGGTCTCACAGACAGACCGGACTCATATGTTAATTTGGGAAACGATGAAACAAGAGATGGAAATGAAAATTGTACACCATTCCTCATTTGACGTTTACTTCAATAGGAGAGTCGTCTTTTTTGCTTGATTGATCACAAAAGATCAGAAAAAAAACTTATAACTGACCGTATGGAAGCTATATTTTCTTCTAAATGCTCAACATGATAGTTTTGCACAATTTGATTGCATATTTTGTTTAATATGGTTATTAATACTTATAAAGATAAATATATATTTTCGAAGATATTACAAACCTTCTTTATCTACTGTATGGTGCCAACCCAAATGATTTTATTTCCTAAATATATTAAAAAATCTAAATTAAATAACGAGTAAAATACTCTAAAATTCTGAAGATTTAAAATACATTAATTTTATGGATTCGTTTAGTGCACTATTGCCGATTCACTGAGAGAGAGAGAGAGAGAGAGAGAGGAGAGAGAGAGAGAGAGAGAGACTAGCGCTTGCAGGATCCGTTAACCTAATGAAGAACGTCCGTAAAACGGAATTATGGACAAACAACCCGTTAACCTAATGTAAATGTCCTTCTCAGGGTAGAGACGGGCTAGCCAAATGGAATAGTTAATCTAAACACTTAACTGAATGCAATACCTAAACGCTTGCTTCCCAATTGCATAAGAACATCAAGATTTCTTCTAATTTGAATTATAACAATTTGCGATACTAGGCCCGGTGCCGGGGCTTGGGATGCCATCCCTCATTGAAATAAAAATGAGGTTGAGCGGGGAAAAATATATAAGGCAGAAGGCTAAAAAACTAAATGGGTGTATTTTCTCATTCTCCATGTTATCCCCTGGAGAAAAATATCAACTAGAAATCCTGATAGTAAAAAAAAATACACACATATATACATATATATATATATATATATATATAACTATAAATGAAAAGACAACATGCACTAGGTTAGTCAACGATAAGCTACGATGTTCAAAGTACTCAAATAAAAGGACGTAAAAGGTTGCATCGAAAAAGTACCGATGTAGTTCTAAACGACAAGAGACAAATCCTAAATATTTTTACCTTACGGCCGCATAGAATACAATTCAGGCTCGTATGAGAGAGAGAGAGAGAGAGAGAGAGAGAGAGAGAGAGAGAGAGAGAGAGAGAGAAAAAAAAAAAAATTCTACGTCACATCTACGAACAATGAGTAAACGAAATATAAGAATGAAATCTTCCGTTGAAACATTATTAACTACAGGGGCACTCAGTAGAGCGCAGACCTCCGCCGCGGCAGCTTATTTCTCGACCTTTTGCTCGACCTTGACCTTTGATTTTAACTTTTATTAATTGAGGTGGATTTTCATAGACTCAAATATGAACCTAGTTTAAAGTCTCTGTGACGACGATATCCTAACTAAAGGATGATTACGTGAATTGGACATTTTTACTAGACCTTGACCTTTGACCTTCGAAAATTTAATAATTTCCATTACTCTACAATTAAAATTGTGTCCAGGAAGCTGTTCACAACAAACACACACAGACAAAAACACAAACAGGGGCGAAAATATAACGTCCTTCCAACTTCGTTGGCGGAGGTAGCAATACTGAAAAGCACAAAAGCACACCAAATCAATGCCAAAATCAATCTGAAAAGAGACCGATGTGGCACACTTAGTCTCAAAAGAAAATAAAAAGAAATAAAAGGTTTTCTCCCATTATCGCGAGCTCGACACTTGAAGCGCCCAAAACGAGTGCCAATAAAACGATGGAAAGCTGTGTGGCACCAACAGGCCACTGCTCTCTCTCTCTCTCTCTCTCCTCTCTCATCTCTCTCTCTCTCTCTCTCTCAACTGTGCTGCTGTTGCAATTCTCTATTTTGCCTGAAAATGATAATTTGATCCAGGGCCTGTTTTCATACTGCAGCCCCTCTCTCTCTCTCTCTCTCTCAAGTGTGCTGCTGTTGAAATTGTCCTAATTTTGCCTGAAAATGATAATTTGATCCCGGCCTGTTTTCATACTGCAGCCTCTCTCTCTCTCTCTTTCTCCCTCTCTCTCTCTCTCTCTCTCTCTCTCTCTCTCTCTCTCTCTCAAGTGTGCTGCTGTTGAAATTGTCTAATTTTGCCTGAAAATGATAATTTGATCCGGGCCTGTTTTCATACAGCAGTCTCTCTGTCTCTGTCTCTGTCTCTGTCTCTGTCTCAACTGTGCTGCTGTTGAAATTGTCTAGTTTTGCCTGAAAATTATAACTTGATCCCGGGCCTGTTTACATACAGCAGCCTCTCTCTCTCTCTCTCTCTCTCTCTCTCTCTCTCAAAACTGTGCTGCTCTTGAAATTGGCTATTTTTGCCTGAAAATGATAATTTGATCCAGGGCCTGTTTTCATACAGCTCTCTCCTCTCTCTCTCTCTCTCTCTCTCTCTCTCTCTCTCTCTCTCTCTCGAAAAGCAAAAGGTCAAACCCCTCTTTTCGCCCCAAAATGCCGTTCCTCCTTATTGCAACTCAACCAATTTGGCACTTAAATGCGACGGCATTTATGTGTCGAGATACAACACGCCCGCCACGATTTCCAAAAGGGCCACGGCACCAAAAGCAGCAACAACAACAACAGCAAAGGCAGAAGCAGCAGCGGGAGCATCTCTCATTTCAGTTTTTACTCCAAAAGGCCCATCTCCACTTTCGCGAATTCCCTTGTCGATATTCACTTTCATTTCGCAACGGAAAGGCTAGAAATGCAGGCTGATACTACTAACAACAGCCTTCGGGTCCTGTATACCCTCCTCCCCCTACCTACACCATCCGAATGAGAACCCCTCACCCCTGTAACCCTGGCAGGTCACTTCACTTTGGGACTAAATATATACACAGACAAGAATAAACATCGATGGCAAACTTTGCCCTTTCCGTGGCTAACAATTAGTCTTCGAAATTATCTGCTAAAAAATAAATATAAATGCGTGGAAATCAGGGCAATAATATAGTGATAGTAAAACACAGAATGCTAAAAATACATCGAAGGTTTTGGTACCTGTTACTTTAAATAACAAATAAATGACAGTTGTTTTGGATTGGGAAAAAGGAGCCGAGAAAATAAAATATAGTCGAAACGCTTTTCTGTCAATAGCTTGCAAAGAAAACGGGGAACAAGTGGAACGGGGGGACAATAAAGAAAACCTATATACATGTGACCGAAATCCTCCTTAAGAAGACAGGGAGGGGAGGAGGGGGTGGGGGGGAGATGGCGGAACATCTGCCGATATTCTATTTATGAAACCAATAATATGCGAGTGGAAATGATACCGCATCTGGTTCATGTCTCCTACACAGGCATCTGGGAAGAATGTTCACCTTAACGTCACACGTGGTCTTCCTGTTAAGTTTTCTTATAGGAGAGAGGTCGCGAAGAACGGAGCGATATGTTACTTGGTTTTTATCTCTCTCTCAGGATGTTAACAGAACACATATCCCTCCCCCTTCTCTCTCTCTCTCTCCTCTCTCTCTCTCTCTCTCTCTCTCATATATATATATATAATACACACACACACACATATATATATATATATACACACATATATATACATATATATATATATACATATATATATATATATATATATGTGTGTGTGTGTGTGTGTATGTGTGTGCGGGTGTGAGTGCGAGAGCGGCGAGTGTGTATACATATATACTCGGTAAATGTGTGTATGTCTGTAAATACACACACACACACACACACATATATATATATATATAGAGAGAGAGAGAGAGAGAGAGAGAGAGAGAGAGACCCCAGTACCGTCAGAATATCAACGAAACTTGCAAGCTAATAATGGCTTGTGGATCTTTGTCTACCAATCATCCAGGTAGGCCTACCGGGGAAAATCAGAAATTCTGAAGACAGGCGAAGTGATGTGCATGTAACCTCTTGTCAGCTGATGATGGAATGACTATATCCAATCAAACGTCATCAAGATCTTATCTTCCGTTTAATAAACATTTAAAGATACGTTCACGTGCAACCATTAACTTTTTATTAATTAATGTCATAAATTTAAATGAAGCTTTTACATGATTATCATCAGAACAGGAGAAACATACGTACACTTAAAAACCGTAATTTTCATTGGAAATTATGTAAAATTATACTGTTCTCAGCCGTATTTCAGTAAAATACAGGAGACCGTAATTTTACCATACTTAGTTATTAACTTTTACGGGTTGATTACCGTAACATCACCTCCTTTACGTAAATATGTGTTTAAAAAAGGTAAATACAAAGCAAAATCTATTCACAGTTCTTGCCGTTTTTTGTTTACGGCAATTTTTTTTTTTTTTTTTTTAAACAGCTAGCCAGAAGGCAGACCTGTAAGCTCTATCCAGAACACCCTCCCCTAGTTACCTAGGATGGCGAGGTTGCAGACACTGCAAGAATACCGAGATTGTGACTCTAATCACAGTCTGGCTGATCGCCATGCAGGGTGGTTTCCAATAGCCACCAAATTCCTTGATACAATAAGATTTCCTAAAAAAAGTTAAACAATTAAATACTCTGGCTGCCGGTAAAGGCGAGAATTGAATACAAGCTACTCTTTACTAACGTTTAAGATACTGAACCAAAATGAACCAAAATATCTAAAAGAATGCTTGAACAAACTAGAACTAGAAACAAATGTTAACATAAGTCTGATGAGTGACAAAAATAGCCTATCTGAACCAAGGAATAAATAGTAAATTTGGTGAAAGGCTTTTAGCTACTGTGCGCCTACACATTATAATAAACTGCCAACTGAAATTAAGGACTTAAAGGGAGCAATTGAATTTAAGAAGAAACTAAAGACATTACTTTTCATAAGATCATATGATTTGGAAGATGCTACAATCAAAGAATTGTATAAGTTATAATGAAAATGTTTCGTTAGATGATTAATATGGACCCGCCTGAGAAGTAGTTCACTCGACTTCAGTGGAAGGTTAGATTTAAACCCCAAAACAAGTAAACAAGTAAACAAAGCACAGGAATTCACTAGACTTTGTGAGGACCTGGGCGTAATGAACACACTAAATACTAGATATTAGATCTGAAGGAACATTTCTGACATATCGTGGTCAAATTTATACTCCCATCTTAGATATAGTGCAAATTTCAGGTAAACAATGTAACACCATGAAGACCAATTTCAAATACATGAAATCGTTATTCACAGAACCTACAGTATATCATCCAACCATTGTCCATTCTGTCAGTTTTTTTTTTTTTTCAAATAAGCGTGTTCAATTGAACGAAGATGCAAACCAGAAAAGATTGAACAATGAATTAAGCAGGGTGTCAAAATTTCAAATTGAATTACTGAAGAATCTGGTGGGAACACATACATCGGAATTGGAGGAATCTGGTGGGAATACATATATATCGGGGATGGAGGAATCTGGTGGGAATACACATATATCGGGGATGGAGGAATCTGGTGGGAACACACGCATCAGGGATGGAGGAATCTGGTGGGAACACACGCATCAGGAATGGAGGAATCTGGTGGGACTACACATACATTGGGAATAGAGCAATCTGGTGGGAACACATACATCGGAATTGGAGGAATCTGGTGGGAACACATACATCGGAATTGGAGGGAATCTGGTGGGAACACATACATCAGGAATGGAGGAATCTGGGTGGGAACACATATATACATCGGGAATGGAGGAATCTGGTGGGAATACATATATACATCGGGAATGGAGGAATCTGGTGGGAATACACACCACACACACACACATATATATATATATATATATATATGGCATCGAGGAATCTAGTGGTAATGCACATACACCTGGTATGGAAGAATCTGGTGGGAATACCAATATATCTGGAATGGAGGAATCTGGGAGAAATACATATACACCGGGAATGGAGGAATCTGATGGGAATATACATACATTGGGAATGGAGGAATCTGGTGGGAATACATATATATCGGGCATCGAGGAATCTAATGGGAATGCACATACACCTGGTATGGAAGAATCTGGTGGGAATACCCATATATTGGGAATGGAGGAATCTGGTAGGATACATATACACCGGGAATGGAGGAATCTGGTGGGAATATACATACATTGGGAATAGAGGAATCTAGTGGGAATATACATACACTGGGAATAAAGGAATCTAGTGGGAATACATATACACCAGGAAATGGAGGAATCTGGTGGAATGCACATACACCTGTTATGGAAGAATCTGGTGGGAATACCCATATATTGGGAATGGAGGAATCTGGAAGGAATACATATACACCGGGAATGGAGGAATCTGGAAGGAATACATATACACAGGGAATGGAGGAATCTGGAGGGAATATACATACATTGGGAATAGAGGAATCTGGTGGGAATACACATACACCGGGAATGGAGGAATCTGTGGGAATACAAATACAACGGGAATGGAGGATTCTGGTGGGAATATACATATATCGGGAATGTAGGAATCTGGTGGGAATACATATGCACCGGGAATGTTGGAATCTAGTACGAATACATATACACCGAGAATGGAAGAATCTGAGAAGGGTATGGAAACACTTCTATTGCAGAGGTCTCATTGCTCATTAAACACAATCAATTACTAGAAACAAACATACAAATAGATACGCAAATAATCACGAGAGAGAGAGAGAGAGAGAGAGAGAGAGAGAGAGAGAGAGATTAAAATATCCAATGATACGAAATTTCCACGTGGCTCACAGTGGACAAACATATACCTGCCCTTAATTCAGAGTTAGTATACTGAGGCAAAATAATATTCATGGTTCTCTAATAAACTATTAAAGACCAAACGGTGGTAGCATAAATTTTACCTGAAAGTTAACAAAGAGTATATATTTATAAAGCCAGCACGTTTTATGTAAGAGCACTGCATTAATATAACACTAGCTTAAACGCTGGCAATACTTCTAAATAAATGCAGAGATACATCGAAAAAAAAATTAAATATTTAACATGAAATAAACATTATCGTGTAAGGGACATTCACTTTGCCATGAGGGAAAATCCAAAAATAAAATAGTCGAAAAAACTATGGTAGGTAGTTTCAATACTAAAATATAAACATAGCTTCGCCACTAAAATATAAACCTAGTTTCAACACTAAAATATAAACCTAGTTTCAACACTAAAATATAAACCTAGTTTCAATACTAAAATATAAACATAGCTTCGCCACTAAAATATAAACCAAGTTTTCAACACTAAAATATAAACCTAGTTTCAACAATAAAATATAAACCTAGTTTCAACACTAAAATATAAACCTAGTTTCAACACTAAAATATAAATCTAGTTTCAACAATAAAATATAAACAAACGAACGAATATTTTTACAAGAAAAAAAAAAATCATAAACCTAATTTCAACACTAAAATAAAAACCTAGTTTCAATACTAAAATATAAACCTAGTTTCAACACTAAAATATAAACGTAGTTTCAACAATAAAATATAAACCTAGTTTCAACACTAAAATATAAACCTAGTTTCAACACTAAAATATAAATCTAGTTTCAACAATAAAATATAAACAAACGAACGAATATTTTTACAAGAAAAAAAAAAATCATAAACCTAATTTCAACACTAAAATAAAAACCTAGTTTCAATACTAAAATATAAACCTAGTTTCAACACTAAAATATAAACCTAGTTTCAACACTAAAATATAAACCTAGTTTCAACACTAAAATATAAATCTAGTTTCAACAATAAAATATAAACAAACGAACGAATATTTTTACAAGAAAAAAAAAATCATAAACCTAATTTCAACACTAAAATAAAAACCTAGTTTCAATACTAAAATATAAACCTAGTTTCAACACTAAAATATAAACGTAGTTTCAACACTAAAATATAAACCTAGTTTCAACAATAAAATATAAACAAACGAACGAATATTTTTACAAAAAAAAAAAAAAAAAAAAAAAAATCATAAACCTAATTTCAACACTAAAATAAAAACCTAGTTTCAATACTAAAATATAAACCTAGTTTCAACACTAAAATATAAACCTAGTTTCAACACTAAAATATAAACCTAGTTTCAACACTAAAATATAAACCTCAACACTAAAATATAAACCTAGTTTCAACACTAAAATAAAAACCTAGTTTCAATACTAAAATATAAACCTAGTTTCAACACTAAAATATAAACCTCAACACTAAAATATAAACCTAGTTTCAACACTAAAATAAAAACCTAGTTTCAATACTAAAATATAAACCTAGTTTCAACACTAAAATATAAACCTAGTTTCAATACTAAAATATAAACCTAGTTTCAACACTAAAATATAAACCTAGTTTCAACAATAAAATATAAACCTCAACACTAAAATATAAACCTAGTTTCAACACTAAAATAAAAACCTAGTTTCAATACTAAAATATAAACCTAGTTTCAACACTAAAATATAAACCTAGTTTCAATACTAAAATATAAACCTAGTTTCAACACTAAAATATAAACCTAGTTTCAACAATAAAATATAAACCTCAACACTAAAATATAAACCTAGTTTCAACACTAAAATATAAACCTAGTTTCATTACTTAAATATAAACATAGTTTCAACACTAAAATATAAACATAGTTTCAATACTAAAATATAAACCGAGTTTCAATACTAAAATATAAACCGAGTTTCATTACTAAAATATAAACCTAGTTTCAACACTAAAATATAAACCTAGTTTCAACACTAAAATATAAACATAGTTTCAACACTAAAATATAAACCTCGTTTCAACACTAAAATATAAACCGAGTTTCAACACTAAAATATAAACCTCGTTTCAACACTAAAATATAAACGTAGTTTCAACACTAAAATATAAACCTCGTTTCAACACTAAAATATAAACGTAGTTTCAACACTAAAATATAAACCTCGTTTCAACACTAAAATATAAACGTAGTTTCAACACTAAAATATAAACCTCGTTTCAACACTAAAATATAAACGTAGTTTCAACACTAAAATATAAACCGAGTTTCAACACTAAAATATAAACCGAGTTTCAACACTAAAATATAAACGTAGTTTCAACACTAAAATATAAACCTCGTTTCAACACTAAAATATAAACGTAGTTTCAACACTAAAATATAAACCTCGTTTCAACACTAAAATATAAACGTAGTTTCAACACTAAAATATAAACCGAGTTTCAACACTAAAATATAAACCTCGTTTCAACACTAAAATATAAACCTCGTTTCAACACTAAAATATAAACGTAGTTTCAACACTAAAATATAAACCTCGTTTCAACACTAAAATATAAACCTCGTTTCAACACTAAAATATAAACGTAGTTTCAACACTAAAATATAAACCTCGTTTCAACACTAAAATATAAACCTCGTTTCAACACTAAAATATAAACGTAGTTTCAACACTAAAATATAAACCGAGTTTCAACACTAAAATATAAACCTCGTTTCAACACTAAAATATAAACGTAGTTTCAACACTAAAATATAAACCTCGTTTCAACACTAAAATATAAACGTAGTTTCAACACTAAAATATAAACCTCGTTTCAACACTAAAATATAAACGTAGTTTCAACACTAAAATATAAACCGAGTTTCAACACTAAAATATAAACCTAGTTTCAACACTAAAATATAAACGTAGTTTCAACACTAAAATATAAACCTCGTTTCAACACTAAAATATAAACGTAGTTTCAACACTAAAATATAAACCTCGTTTCAACACTAAAATATAAACGTAGTTTCAACACTAAAATATAAACCTCGTTTCAACACTAAAATATAAACGTAGTTTCAACACTAAAATATAAACCTCGTTTCAACACTAAAATATAAACCTCGTTTCAACACTAAAATATAAACGTAGTTTCAACACTAAAATATAAACCGAGTTTCAACACTAAAATATAAACCTCGTTTCAACACTAAAATATAAACGTAGTTTCAACACTAAAATATAAACCTAGTTTCAACACTAAAATATAAACCGAGTTTCAACACTAAAATATAAACATAGTTTCAACACTAAAATATAAACCTCGTTTCAACACTAAAATATAAACCTCGTTTCAACACTAAAATATAAACGTAGTTTCAACACTAAAATATAAACCTAGTTTCAACACTAAAATATAAACATAGTTTCAACACTAAAATATAAACATAGTTTCAACACTAAAATATAAACCTCGTTTCAACACTAAAATATAAACCTCGTTTCAACACTAAAATATAAACGTAGTTTCAACACTAAAATATAAACATAGTTTCAACACTAAAATATAAACCGAGTTTCAACACTAAAATATAAACCTAGTTTCAACACTAAAATATAAACCTCGTTTCAACACTAAAATATAAACCGAGTTTCATTACTAAAATATAAACCTAGTTTCAACACTAAAATATAAACGTAGTTTCAACACTAAAATATAAACGTAGTTTCAACACTAAAATATAAACCTCGTTTCAACACTAAAATATAAACGTAGTTTCAACACTAAAATATAAACCGAGTTTCAACACTAAAATATAAACGTAGTTTCAACACTAAAATATAAACCG
>NC_090754.1:48689589-48692089 GCF_036898095.1 Palaemon carinicauda
AGCTCAAGAATATCAGAATTCCATCGCATTTTACATGGACCAAATCAATTTTATAACAGAGAGAGAGAGAGAGAGAGAGAGAGAGAGAGAGAGAGAGAGAGAGCTCAAGAATATCAGAATTCCATCGCATATTACATGGACCAAATCAATTTTATAACAGAGAGAGAGAGAGAGAGAGAGAGGAGAGAGAGAGAGAGAGAGAGAGAGCTCAAGAATATCAGAATTCCATCGCATATTACATGGACCAAATCAATTTTATAACAGAGAGAGAGAGAGAGGAGAGAGGAGAGAGAGAGAGAGCTCAAGAATATCAGAATTCCATCGCATATTACATGGACCAAATCAATTTTATAACAGAGAGAGAGAGAGAGAGAGAGAGAGAGAGAGAGAGAGAGAGAGAGCTCAAGAATATCAGAATTCCATCGCATATTACATGGACCAAATCAATTTTATAACAGAGAGAGAGAGAGAGAGAGAGAGAGAGAGAGAGAGAGCTCAAGAATATCAGAATTCCATCGCATATTACATGGACCAAATCAATTTTATAACAGAGAGAGAGAGAGAGAGGAGAGAGAGAGAGAGAGAGAGACTCAAGAATATCAGAATTCCATCGCATATTACATGGACCAAATCAATTTTATAACAGAGAGAGAGAGAGAGAGAGAGAGAGAGAGAGAGAGAGAGAGAGCTCAAGAATATCAGAATTCCATCGCATATTACATGGACCAAATCAATTTTATAACAGAGAGAGAGAGAGAGAGAGAGAGAGAGAGAGAGAACTTTCGATAAGGAAAATGTAATGGGTCAATATCACAAAAATCTAACGCTGGAAACTACAAAGAATATAATATATATATATATATATATATATAGCTATATATATATATATATATATATACTGTATATATATACATATATATTTCATACTTCCTTTTACTTTCCTAATGTTTAGTCAACGACAAGAAGCCGGTATAACTTTCATTCAGCCAAGGATTAGTCCAAAGTTATTAATATATACCAGTAAGCTTAGCAGTACTCTCTCAAGTTTATTCAATTGTTTGAGCAAGTTCCCCTTCAGTCCTGAAACTTCAGTCCTGAAATGTTCTTTGCGTCTCCTGACAATCAAAAGTCTTTCAATGTATCCAGCCATGTGTTCTATTGTGTTTTGCTTCCTTTAATGCGTCTTGTAGATGACTTTTGTTCCAAGATTACGATTATTAGTTTTACTTTAACCTCGAGGGTAAATTTGAAATTTATCCTTGGTCTAGGAAATAGAATAAATCGCTCAATTCCTATATTTTACAACTAAATTAACCGTTTAATTTTTTTACTCCAATCCTAAAATTTCATCATTTCTTCAGGGTATATTGATCACCCAAAAATCCTGAAAAACGTTCTCTCTCTCTCTCTCTCTCTCTCTCTCTCTCTCTCTCTCTCTCTCTCTCTCTCAACATATAAGATAAATCTGTTACTTTTTATATTTTAACAAAATAAACCCTTTTTATTCCAGGTCTAAAATTTTAACATTTCTTCAGGGTATATTGATCACCCAAAAATCAGGAAAAAACGCTCTCTCTCTCTCTCTCTCTCTCTCTCTCTCTCTCTCTCTCTCTCTCTCTCTCTCTCTTCAACAAATAAGATAAATCGCTTACTTTTTATATTTCAACAAAATAAACCTTTCTTTTCCAGGGCTAAAATTTTACCGTCTATCCAACCAATAAAATTAAGTTTATTTTTTATATGTTAGAACTAAATAAAGCTTTATCTTTTATTCCAGGGTCTAAATTTTATCATTATGCAACAAATAAAATAAATAGTCTACTTCTTATATGTTAGAACTTAATAAACCGCTTACTTTTTTTTTTTATTCCAGGTCTTAATTTTATCGTTTACCCAACATGATGAAATAAATAGCTTACATCTTATATTTTATAGCTAAATAAACAGATTACCTTTTTTATTCCCGGTCTAAAATTTTGTCGTTTATCCAACAACAAAATAAATATATTACTTCTTATAAGTAAGAACTATATAAACGGTTTCTTTTTTATTCCAGGTTTATAATTTTATCGTTTACCCAACACAATAATATAAATGGTTTATTTCTTATATGTCAAAACGAAATAAATCGTTTATTTTTTTTATTCCAGGAATAAATATTTACAGTTTATCAAACTCATAAAATAGATTATTTCTTTTATGTTAGAACTAAATAAATCGTTTATTTTTTTTTAACCAGGCATAACATTTTATCATTTACCCAACAAATGAAATAAATAATTTACTTTAAATAAACCGTAAATGTTTTTATTCCAGGAATAAAATTTTATCCTTTATCCAACAATAAAATAAATAGTTTACCTCTTATATTTTAGAACTAAATAAACAGTTTGATGTTTTTTTATTCCAGGCATAAAATCTTATAGTTTATCCAACAAATAAAATAAATCGTTTACTTATAACACCTCCAGTCGCATCATCGTTTCTTCCCCCAAGTAAC
>NC_090754.1:48697089-48704589 GCF_036898095.1 Palaemon carinicauda
ACTGAGACTGTAACCAAGTTCCGATTTCGTATACACTATTAAAAAATCCCCGTAATTTCAATCGGAAATTCTCCGTAAAAATACAGTTCTCAGCAGTTTTCAATAAAATACAGGCGACCGTAATTTTACCATACTTTGTTATTATCTTTTACGGGTTGGTGACGATTATATCACTCATTTTAAAAGCGGTAAAATTTCTGGAATTAGTGTTGCTAAGAATTTACCAATTTTACGGCAAATTTTTAACAGTCTAGGTAATTAAGAACGACTTTGACAATCACCTCGTTACCATATGGCTACTTTCCTCTTGGTAAGGGCAGAAGAGACTCTTTAGCTATGGCAAGCAGCTCTTCTAAGAGAAGGACACTCCAAAATCAAACCGTTATTCTCTAGTCTTGGGTAGTGCCATAGCCTCTGTATCATGATCTTTCACTATTTTGGAGTAGAGTTCTCTTGCTTGAGGGTACACTTGGGCACACTATTCTATCTTATT
The DNA here is from genome assembly GCF_036898095.1 of Palaemon carinicauda. Classification (NCBI taxonomy): domain Eukaryota; kingdom Metazoa; phylum Arthropoda; class Malacostraca; order Decapoda; family Palaemonidae; genus Palaemon; species Palaemon carinicauda. Next base: position 48,697,583 of record NC_090754.1, read on the forward strand.
TCTCTTCCTCTTGTTCTTTTAAAGTTTTTATTTTTATAGTTTATCTATAAAAGATTTATTTAAATGTAGTTACTTTCCTTGAAATATTTTATTTCAATTGTTAGTTACTTCTCTTGTAGTTTCCTTATTTCCTTTCCTCACTGGGATATTATCCCTGTTGGAGCCCCTTGGGCTTATAGCATTCTGCTTTTCCAACTAAGGTTGTAGCTTAGCAAGTAATAATAACAATAATAATAACCAAAGAAACATACAATTTCCCCTCACACACTAAAATCTGGGCATAGTCATAATACATGAGCATAAAAAATGACCTCTTTACTCGATACAGTGCCTCATTAAATGAACTTTATAATCAAAAGCTAATTAGCCAAGAGACGATGACTGAGATGACTGATTGGTTTTAACATAATGCAATGAAACTGGGAAGACAATCAACCAAATTGATCGCTAAAACGGCTTTGTTAATTAGAGACAATTGATAAATAGATGGCATCGTTGAATGTTTATGGTTATGGAAGGGAAATTGCAACATGAAGGCGTTGCAATACGATGCACTTCTGTCGTTTGGCGAGTAATAAGGACAGTGAAACGACTGAATTAACGCTGATGGAAAATGAAAAATGGACGAATTTCACATGGTAAGCGATATGAAAGTCTCGATTTATTTAGTTTTTTTTTTCTTTTTTTCACTTTTACAGTCAATGAAGCGCGTAAAGAAATTTACTTCTTTTAGATTGTGAAAGTTGTATTAATTGCAGTATTGAATTCGTCGTAGAAAACGTATTATTATTACTATTACTTGCTAAGCTACAACCCAAAAAGCAAGATGCTATAAGCCTCGTATTGTACTTCTGTCGTTTGCCGAGTAATAAGGACAGTGAAACGACTGAATTAACGCTGATGGAAAATGAAAAATGGACGAATTTCACATGGTAAGTGATATGGAAGATTCGATTTATTTTAGCTTTTTGTTTACTTTTACAGTCAATGAAGCGCGTAAAGAAATTTACTTATTTTAGATTGTGAAAGTTGTATTAATTGCAGTATTGAATTCGTCGTAGAAAACGTATTATTATTACTATTACTTGCTAAGATACAACCCAAGTTGGAAAAGCAAGATGCTATAAGCCTCGTATTGTACTCCTGTTGATTGGCGAGTAATAAGGACAGTGAAACGACTGAATTAACGCTGATGGAAAATGAAAAATGGACGAATTTCACATGGTAAGTGATATGAAAGTCTCGATTTATTTCAATTTTTTTTTTAACTTTTACAGTCAATGAAGCGCGTAAAGAAATTTACTTATTTTAGATTGTGAAAGTTGTATTAATTGCAGTAGTGAATTCGTCGTAGAAAACGTATTATTATTACTATTACTTGCTAAGCTACAACCCAAGTTGGAAAAGCAAGAAACTATAAGCCTCGTATTGTACTTCTGTCGTTTGGCGAGTAATAAGGACAGTGAAACGACTAAATTAATGCTGATGGAAAATGAAAAATGGACGATTTTCTCATGGTAGTGATATGGAAGATTCGATTTATTTTCGCTTTTTGTTTACTTTTAGTCAATGAAGCGTGTAAAGAAATTTACTTCTTTTAGATTGTCAAAGTTGCATTAATTGCGGGATTGAATTCGTCATAGAAAACGTATTATTATTATTATTATTATTATTATTATTATTATTATTATTATTACTTGCTAAGCTAAAACCCTAGTTGGAAAAGCAATATGCTATAATCCCAGGGGCCCCAACAGGTAAAATAGCCCAATAAGGAAAGGAAACAAGGAAAGACAAAATAACTTAAGAACAGTAACTACATTGAAAAAAAAAATCCTATATAAACTATAAAAACTTTAACAAAACATGAGGAAGATGAATAAGATAGAATAGTGTACCTGAGTGTACCCTCAAGCAAGAGAACCCTAACCCAAGACAGTGAAAGACCATTGTACAGAGGATATGGCACTACCCAAGACTAGAGAATAACGGTTAGATTTTGGAGTGTCCTTCTCCTAGAAGAGCTGTTTACCATAGATGAAGAGTCTCTTCTGCCCTTACCAAGAAGAAAGTGGTCACTGAATAATTACAGTGCAGTAGTTAACTAAAATCCCATTTGTTACATCATACTTTTAACAATCTGGTATACACCAGCGATAATTATGAGAAAGAATGAGGCTCAAAGCAAATATTATAAGTAGGTGTACTATATTATCAGCAATACAATCGTTAACGCTTATCATTCGCAAACACCTGGACCTTCCCTGTCCTAAAAATATGCCACAACAAAGGAAGAAATAAGAAAAAGAAAAATCCGGGAACCATTGTCATCTACACGACGAAGATCAATATCAAATTCTAGGAATGTTTTCTTTTTTTATTTTAATCGTAAAAAATGTTTTTTCTTAATCGTAGAAACCTTTATATGAGATTGTTCGTGATATTTCTACCAGGTAAAGAGCCAGGTTAAACCAAAAATATAACCTACTTGGTTCAAGTATCAGAAAAAGACATTGAAATCTTCCAGGATTATGGGGAAAAAAAATCGATTTTGGCATTTGTGATATAACAAGTATTTATATCGATTCTTTGTTATTCTCAAGAAAAAACTATCAAATGACTTCTAATCTAATGTAATCTTAGCCTTGAGATATGCCAGACTCAAAAAAGAAAAAAAAAAAAATAGATGTTAAGGCACAGCTCAAGTTAAAAGAATTCCTCAAAAACTCTAATAATAATAAATATTAATATCCTGCAGAATTTAATATGAATTCAAATTATGCCAGGCTCCTAATAACAATCATTCCGGAACTAACCTAAATTTACTCAATCAAATTAAACCCACGAAGTGATTTGGGGCGGTGTATTGGAAACGTTCCCACCTGGTGATCGCTAGACTGGGGTTCGAGTCCCGCTCAAAATCGTCAGTTCCTTTGGTCACTGCAACCTCCCCATAATTATGAAGCTAAGGATTGGGGGTTTGCGGGAGGCTATAAGACGATATGCTAAGTCATCAGCAGCCAGTGCCTGGCCCTCCCTGATCCTAGCTTGGTTGCAGAGGGAGCATGGGCTCTGATCATATGTATATATGGTCAGTCTCTAGGGCACTGTCCTGCTTGCTAGGTCTATGTCACTGTCCCTTGCCCCTGCCATTCATGAGTGGCCTTTAAGCATTTAAACAGAGCTACTTTTATCATCTCCTTATTAATAATATATGACTGTGATAAATATAATTGGTTATTGAATTTTCTTGTGGAATATTTTGAAGTAAATTTGCATTAGCTAGGGCATAATCAAAGGAAGACGTGAAGATTTGTAGCTACAGTCTGAATGCTACTGCCGTACGTTCTGCGTGTCGTAGAAAGCGACTAAAAGGACAACTGCAGCGTTGCTGTCTTGCTCTTTAGCAAAAGGATAGACCCAATGCTAATAGCTGTGGGGAATACTTCCTTGCAGATGGACTATCAAGTCAAATGCTAGGCCCACCACCCATAACTGCAGTTGATGGCTGCGAGGGTATGCGATCGTAAAAACCCTCTGCCAAACTATAAAAACAATGCAACCGACCCCTTAACGGTGGGAAATGAGATGGAGGAATGACACACTGAATTAGAAATTATTTGTATTAACTTATTATACAATACATTTTCTGTTTATTATCTATAGCAAACCCAACAGATGTAGCAATAAGTGACTGAAATTTCTTTCGACTAAATAAATTATGTACTTTTTGCAACGTCAACTGAAATATGTTACATATTTTATGCCTATTTAATTTATGGATCCTAACGTGAGAAATTCACAAACTCTTCATGACACAAATGTCTCATAAGATATTTTAATTAAGAAAAAATATAACCAAATAAGGTATTAAAATTTGTCTTTTTATTCTTAAAAGAGAAATCTATTCTAAAATCATAAAATCATTTACCAGTCTGTAGAAAAAAAGTTGGGCTAAAACAAAATTGACAATTTACTTTGAAATCTCAATAAAAAAAAAAACCTACTGTAAGTTATCGAAACTAAGACAAAATACTTCTGAGAACTTCAGATAAAAGAGATAATCTTCAATCAGAGAAAACATTACCCCTGGAGCCTTAAAATAAACCATTGATAACATAATAACATTCTTCAGATCTTCGTAAAGCAAAGGCGAATACACATTTGATGGGAAGACGAGCTGTAAGAAGCAAATAATCAAGAAATTCCGAAGCTGAAGAAGTAACAAAATCTATCGCAAAGGTTAAAAGAAACCTTATCTGGGGTTACATCAGAGATACTGTCTTTTATCCAGGCCGCCTTTTGTCTTTTTCTCTCTTTTTGTCTTTCTCAGGGAGGATGTTAAAGGTAGTGGTACCATATATGGTAGAGGAGGGGGAAGGTAGGAGGGGGTTGTGAGAGAATGAGGGAGGGAAAGGGAGGGAGAGGAGTTTGACGTCTCAGGAGAACTTCCTCGGAGTTGTAGCCTTTTCCCTGGTCGAAATGAAAGAATGTGAAAAAAAATCTTTCTCCTTCGTTTTCTTGTTTCGAAGGAAGAGGAAAGGGTGGATGGGGGGATTATGAATAGGAGATGGAGGAGAATGGGGGCGGGAGGAGTTGGAGGAGAAGGGAGGGGGAACAGAAGGTGGAGAATGGTGTGTGTTTGTCTTTTAAACAATCATAATACAACTAGCAAAAGATCTCTGTTGTGCCATCAAAGACAAACTTCCGTTGATCAGGATATTTTTCTTCTTCCAATAACAGAGATAAATACATTTAATTACTAAGATAAACTTCTATGCCCCAAACATCAGAAAAAAATTTCAATAAGTAAAGGATTTACTATGAGATTCAGGGCCTCTGTAACACGGTTTTTTGGACTTTGCTCCTTATCAAAGCATCGGGTGTAGCTGAAAGTTGACATATGTATATTTTACAACCACACACAAATTTTGTCAGCATTATCAATAACCTAAAATGATCCAGCCGACGCCATGGCCAGTGATACCGAGCCAAGAGTCGAAAACATTAATTACGTAAGCAATGTAAACACCTTTGGACAAAATTTTGCCCCGCCCATCCACCAGACACCCATTCACCTTCTTCCATCTGCTCTGAAACCCATAACAGTCAAGAATGGCTAACAGGATTTGGAATTGCCCCCGTGGTTGCAAACCTGCATCTGTCTTACGACTTGCAACTTTATACAGTCATGAGAAAGCCCTTGGCCATATCTATTATAGCCTGAATTATTCAGTTTCTAGTTTAAATCCAATGTTTATGGTCTGATTTGTATTTAGCGTAACATGATTATAATACTTGTAATGTCATTCAGGCTTTTGAACATTTCCATTAACTATTTACTATGCCACCAAGAGAGAGAGAGAGAGAGAGAGAGAGAGAGAGAGAGAGAGAGAGAGAGAGAGAGAGAGAGAGAGAGAGAGAGAGAGATTGTATGTAAACAGTCTTTATAAAATCTCCATCAGACCAACGGATCATCCGATATAATTTTTTTTCTTCTTCTTAGGCCGTACGAACGTGCTGGCTATGTTTTGGGCATGACTGCATTTTGTAAATAAATCATGAATAGTTTTAGGAGTTTTATTTGTACATCTAATGGGAATCTATAGAAGTAAAGTGAACATAATTCATTTATCCTTTAAAATATTTACTACATGTAGCAAAACAAATAGTAGTAAAGATGATAATGCAATGAAGGAATGATACCATACTTTATCTTTAGCTTCAACGTCGGCAATAACATACCCAGTTGCCATAATTTGTCAGCTTAATGAAATAACCTATCATCTAATGATAAACTTAATTTCTGAGGAGGCCATGGCTTATTGCACAATGAAAAAACATGACAAAGACTTTATGAATGGCGGAACAATACATAGATGTGGGTGGGGTATCAGTGCTGGCGTAGTAATACTACTGTAGCAGTACTGCCGTAACAGTAGTATGCATGAATTAAACGTTTAGGCCAACTGCTGGGATCATTGAGGATCATTTAGCACTTCTTACAACTACTCGAGAAATGAGTTTTTATAGCCAGAATTTGAATTTTCTGATCCAACAATGCCCATGATAGCCTCCAGTGTTATCCTGATTCATAACGAGGCCAAAGTGGGTGGAGTCTCATGAAGTCATCATTCTGACGATAATTATTGGTGAAGGTTTAAAGCGAAAATACGGTACCAGCTATCTTTTTTTTTTACAGTAAATAGGTAGGTAGATAGACAATGAATAAAAATTGCTTGACATTGGATATAGCAGTTATCAAATCAAGCTGGTCTACTACGTTTTTGAAAATTACCAACTATTCCATACACTTTGTCAATCTGATTGTGACCTATAAAGTAGACTGTAATTTCTTGGGAAACTTATTTTGGGAGTTAGACTGATAATCGAAGTGTTTTTGTATTTATTAACATATTTTGTTCGTTTGTTCATTATGACAATTCTCAGTGGAGAGGTTTCAGAGTTCATAAAGGTGTACTGCTTTGCTTTTATTTACACTTTTGTGTTATTGTTGGCAGAGGTATAGCCTTCGTTACGTATAACCAATCATCGATCGAGAAAGAGAGAAGAAATGCCGTCATAAGTTACGTAACGAGTGCGTTCGAAACCTTTTCTCTGAGTAAGTTGGCCCGTCTTCAAAAATCGTCACTTTTACTTAATAAAGTACCAAATTTATTCAACCTACGTAATGCAGAATATAGTCAAAATTTATGTGTAGATATAATGTGCATTCTGAATAAGCGTTATATTTATGAAATTCATAGAAAAAAAGTTATTGCGAAAAAACCGTGTTACAGGGGCCCTGAATCTCATAGTAGTTTCTTATGGTGTAACACAGATAGTTTATAGTACTAGTGTACCCAAGCCCTAAATATTTAGATACATACGCACACAGGCATACACAGATTCGAACCTTCCCACCCCCTCCCCCTTTCCTACGTACGACACGACAGTTTAAGCTATTATTATTATTGTTATTATTATCATTATTATTATTATTATTA
>NC_090754.1:48714589-48717748 GCF_036898095.1 Palaemon carinicauda
TTTAGCTCGGAAAAGTTTCCGGATCGTTGATTGGTTGGACAAGATAATTCTAACCAATCAGCGATCAGGAAACTTTTCCGAGCTAAAAGGGCACCGCCGCGAGTCGGTGCAAATATGCATCGCTAAAAGAAATGGACTATAGGTATGCAGTTGATTTTAATAGTCATGCCCTCTCCATCATGAGGCTCAATACTGCACTTTATTCTAATAGTTTTAATGCAGCTGTGACCAAGTTGTGGAATGATCTTCCTAATCGAGTAGTTGAATCGGAAGAACTTCAAATTTTAAACTGGCAGCAAATGTTTTCATGTTGAACAGGCTGACGTAAAGCTTTTTTTTAATTTATATATGAAATATCTATTTTAATGGTGTTACTGTTTTTAAAACATTTTAAATTTTTCATTACTTATATACTGTAGTTTACTTATTTCCTCATTTCCTTTCCTAACTGGGTTATTTTATATGTTGGAGCCCTTGAGCATATAGCATCCTGCTTTTCTAACTAGGGTTGTAGCAAGTGAGAATAATAATAATAATAATAATAATAATAATAATAATAATAATAATAATACCTACTCACATAGTTTATTTCTTTATTTTCTTTGCTAACTGGGTTATTTTTCCATGTTGGAGCCCTTAAGCATATAGCACCCTGCTTTTACAACTAGGGTTGTAGCTTGTAATAATAATAATAATAATAATAATAATAATACATATACCAAGGCACTTCCCCCCAATTTTGGGGGTTAGCCGACATCAACAAATGAAACAAAACAAAAAAGGGGACCTCCACTCTCTACGTTCCTCCAGCCTAACAAGGGACTCAACCGAGTTCAGCTGGTACTGCTAAGGTGCCACAGCCCACCCTCCCACATTATCCACCACAGATGAAGTTTTATAATGCTGAATCCCGTACTGCTGCTATAAAAAAAAAATAAAATAATAATAATAATAATAATAATCTAATCAACTCTACCCAAAACAAAAAATAACAACTTTTTCTCCGCAATTAGAAAAAAAAACACCCTCACAGGTGCAAGCGATCGCATCTCCAAACTCCATTACACAAGAGCTCGAAAGTTAGTGCAGGAAAGAAATGGGCTTCCTTGCCAAGGTCTCTTTTGTCTATGAGAATAGAAGACTAAAACCAAAGGGGGAAAAAACCACATACATTTCAAAGTCGAAAGTTTTCAATCAGAATTGATTGGGAAACTCTTTTCACTGGTCCTTTCATTTATGTTGATTTCAAATTGTGAGTGCGTGTATATATATATATATATATATATATATTTATATATATACATATATATACATATATATATATGTATGTATATATATATATATATATATGTATATATATACATATATTATATATATACACACATATATATAAATATATGTCTATATGTGTATATACACACACGCACACACACACACACACACACATATATATATATATATATATATGTGTGTGTGTGTGTGTGTATATACATATACATATATACATATATATATCTGAATTACTTCGGGAATTTTCTACTTTGAACTCTTTGTAGGAGATGGGGATTGACTTTTTTATCTTTAAATAAATTTACTTTTATTAAAATCATTAAAAAAAAATTATGAAGTAGAAATAGATAGAAAAACACGCCCTAATAACAAACAATTTTCTTCAACTGAGTTTAATTTCCGTATCTTTATTCAAAAAAGTTTTTTTTTTTTTAAACTAGAGTCGCAAATGTCACAACTATAGAAACAATTCTAACTTGTGTTTTAATCTTAAATAAAAAATATAAAATCATTTTGTTTTGATAAAACATCATCATGTCGCTCACAACATTGATCGAGAGAGAGAGAGAGAGAGAGAGAGAGAGAGAGAGAGAGAGAACATACATAACAACACACTTATAAATATACAAATATATAAATACATACACACCACACACACATATAGATATATATATATATATATATATACACATATTTATATATATTCATATATATATATATATATATATGTATATATATACATATATATATATATATATATATATGTATACATGCGATCAATTAATATCAATGTTTGCAGGATAATTTACTATTAAAGTTTTGATAGTTTAATATTTTCATTACTACCGTTTTTATAGTATATTTATGTATTTGTAATATCAAAATTTACACCTACTGAATCCATCCACATCTTGTAAAGCCCTTCAAAAGCCATTATTTGTCTCCAAGTGAAAGACATTTTTATCTAGTTTGGCAGAAAAAAAAAAGCAAAATCTCAAGACGGTGAAGGAAAGCGAGGTGCCAAAATTGCTGCAAAAATGGTGAAATGCCCTGAAACATTTCTCCTTCCTCCAGGGACGTGATACGAAACGTGACCGAGTATAGGATGAAATACATTTATTCTATACTAGGAACATACATAGAGTGTATTATTATTATTATTATTATTATTATTTTTAATTGCTAAGCTAGAATCCTAGTTAGAAAAACAGAATGTTATAAGTCTAGGGGCTTCAACAGGGAAAATAGCCCAGTGAAGAAAGGAAAGAAGGAAAAAATAAATACTTAAAGAATAACATTAAAATAAATATCTCCTATATAAACTATAAAAACTTTAACAAAACAAGTGGAAGAGAAATTAGATAGAATAGTGTGCCCGAGTGTACCCTCAAGCAAGAGAACTCTAACCGAAGATAATGGAAGACCATGGTACAGAGGCTATGGCACTACCCAAGACTAGAGAACACTGGTTTGATTTTGGAGTGTCCTTCTCCTAGAAGAATTGCTTACCATAGCTAACGAGTCTCTTCAACCCTTAACAAGAGTAGCCACTGAACAATTACAGTGCGGTAGTTAACCCCTATGGTGAAGAAGAATATATATATACACAAATATACACACACATACATATATATATATATATATATACATATATATATAGATAAATATATATACAAAATATATGCAATATATATAAATATATATATATATATATATATATACATATATATATATATATATATACATATATATATATATATATATACTGCATATTTATCTAATTACAAATATACATATTGCATGTAAATACATATAAATGTATATTTATATATACATACATATATATAATATATACATGTACACACATAT
>NC_090754.1:48718248-48753774 GCF_036898095.1 Palaemon carinicauda
AACTTTTACAGTAAGAATATAAAATGGTCAGAAATAAATGAAGAACTGGATAAAGAATGGAAAAATGTATTTATAAGTGATAATATACAGGTAAATACGGATATACTGTACAAAATACTGGAGAAAATTGTTGAAAAATATGTACCGAAAAAAAACAATAAACAAAAGACGTGCATACCAAGAGACAGAAGGATCTTATTTCAGAAAATTAAAAAGTGGAAGAAAAATCTTGCAAAAGAAAAAAATGTGTGGAAAATGAGGGAAATAAAATGTAAGATAGAAAATGCAGAACAAAAGATTATACAGTCGAAAGAAAATGAAAAAAGGGACTTAGAAGAAAGGACACTTCAAAATATAAAAAGAAACCCCAAAGTACTTTACTCCTATGCAAAAAAGATGAATAAAAGGAGAATAGAAATAGGCCCTCTAAGAATTGAAGGACGGCTAACGAATGAAAAAAAGGAAATATGCAACATATTAGCAGAAAAATATAAGAGTGAGTTCACGCCAAGAATTGCGAATGAGAATAATGAAACAGAAATGAGAGAAGAAAATGTTGAATATCTAACGGATATAGATATTAATGAAGCAGATATTGTCACGGCTATAAACGAAATTAAAAATGGATCGGCAGCCGGACCAGATGGAGTTCCAGCGATTTTGTTAAAAAAAACTGCAAACACTATCGCGAAGCCACTTGCAATACTGCTAAGACAGAGTATAGATATGAGCGAGATATATGTTAAACATAAATTAGCTTATATAACCCCTATCTTCAAAAGTGGATCAAGACTAGAGGCAAGCAATTATAGACCTGTTAGTCTAACATCACATATTATGAAAGTGTATGAGAGGGTAATAAAAAAGAAAATAATGAACCATTTGGTCAAAAATAATTTGTTTAATATGGGTCAACACGGTTTCGTACCTGGAAAAAGTACACAGACCCAACTGATAGCTCACTATGAAAACATATACAATAATATGATATATGAAAAAGACACAGATGTGATCTATCTAGATTTTGCAAAAGCCTTTGACAAGGTAGACCATAACATATTGGAGAAAAAATGAGAAAGCATAATATTGTGGGAAAGATAGGAAAATGGGTAAAAGAATTCCTGCAAAACAGAAAACAGATAGTGGTTGCAAATGACGAGAAATCAGATGAAGCCCAGGTAATATCTGGTGTGCCCCAAGGTACGGTATTAGCTGCACTGCTATTTGTTATTATGATCTCAGACATAGACTGTGATGTTGAAAACTCCGTAGTGAGAAGTTTCGCCGATGACACAAGAATAAGTAGAGAAATTACTTGTGATGAAGATAGGAACTCACTACAAAGAGATCTAAACAAAATATATGAATGGGCGGAGATAAATAGGATGGTATTTAACTCCGATAAATTTGAATCAATAAATTATGGAAACAGAGAAGGAATGGTGTATGCATACAAGGGACCTAATAATGAGACAATCACAAACAAGGAAGCAATTAAAGACCTTGGTGTAATTTTAAATAGGAATATGTTATGCAACGACCAAATAGCAACACTGTTGGCTAAATGTAAAGCAAAAATGGGAATGTTATTCAGACACTTTAAAACAAGAAAAGCTGAACACATGATTATGCTTTACAAAACTTATGTGCGTAGTACACTCGAGTACTGCAATGTGATATGGTACCCACACTACCAAAAGGATATTGCGCAAATAGAGAGTGTACAAAGGTCCTATACTGCTAGAATAGAAGAAGTTAAGGACCTTGATTACTGGGAAAGACTGCAATTTTTAAAACTATACAGTCTAGAAAGGAGAAGAGAACGCTACATGATAATACAAGCATGGAAGCAAATAGAAGGAATTGCTGAAAACATCTTGGAGCTTAAAGTATCAGAAAGAGCAAGCCGAGGTAGATTAATAGTGCCAAAAAGCATTCCAGGTAAACTGAGAAAGGCGCACAGGACATTAATCCACAACGCACCAGCATCGATAATGCAGCGACTATTTAATGTGCTGCCAGCTCATCTAAGAAACATATCAGGAGTGAGCGTAGATGCGTTTAAAAATCAGCTCGATAAATACCTAAGATGCATCCCAGACCATCCAAGACTGGAAGATGCAAAATACACTGGAAGATGTATTAGCAACTCTCTGGTGGATATACGAGGTGCCTCACACTGAGGGACCTGGGGGAACCCAAACAAAAAATAAGGCAATAAGGTAAGGCTCTCTCTCTCTCTCTCTCTCTCTCTCTCTCTCTCTCTCTCTCTCTCTCTCTCTCTCTCACAGACACACGCACACATACACATACACACATACATACACATATAAATATATATATATATATATATATATATATATATATATATATATATATTTATACAGTATATATATATATATATATATATATATACATGTATATATATATATATATATATATATATATATATATATATATACACACATACATATACATATATATACACACACACACACACACACATATATATATATATATATATATATATATATATATATATATATATATATATATACAGTATATTGTATGTGTGTGTATATCAAGGCACTTTTCTTCTCATAGCGCCTCCCAGCCTGGCGAGGAATTCAACCGAGTTTGGTTGATCCTGTTAGGGTGCCACAGCCCACCCTCCTCCGATATCCACCACAAAATAATGAAGCTTCATATGCTGAATCCCCTACTGCTGATACCTCAGCGGTCACCAAGGCGACCGGAGGAAGCAGCAAGGTCTACTGGAACTGCATCACAATCGCTCGCCACTTCTTCCTATTTCCAACACGCTCTTTTGCCTTCTGACATCTATCCTCCTATCACACAGAGCTTTCCTCAACACGATGATTTAAGCAAGTAAACAGACTTATTCACATTGCAATTTTTATAATTAATGAACAAACATACAAAAGAGATATATAGGTAAAAAAAATAAGCATTATGTTTGAAGACAATTAATTTCCATCTCGTTTCTATAAGCTGATTCTAGTCTTTTACAAATTTTATGTAAAATATCTCATTCCTCAAAATAATTAATATTGCGTTGAATTAAATTGTGAATAAAGATAACTTATTTGTGAAAGAGTATTTTAAAACATTTTTATGATAAATCGTTTATAATTTCCATTTAATGCACTCATGAATGACAGAGGCAAGGGATACCATAATGGGCTAGAGACTGATCATATAGTATGATTAACAACACCCAAGACAGTTTTCTCTCCATTAAGCTAGAGCCAGGGAGGGCCAGGCAATGGCTGCTAATGATTCTGCAGGTAGACCTACTTGATACCACCAAACTCCCTAGTGAGGGTAACACACTACTTGAAACCATCGAGCTTGAGCGGGGGTTCGAACTCCCGTCCAAAAAATTGATAGACATGGACGTTTCCAAAAAGTTGCCAACAACTCAAAATAGAAAATCTAAAGAAAGAACGTTATGAATAACCATTCCATGGTTACGTATCCATTTCCATCCAGGTTTCTAGTTTATCAATGTGATTAATAATTACACTAAGAAACAGTTTTTTTTTCATGGTTCTTTCAACATCGGCTTACACTTCACTTCAACAAGGGTTTTACAGTCCAAATAACCTTACTCTTCAATGCAGCATCTTGAACATATTCGCGTCTGTTATCATCGCTATCTCTTATCTACAGTACATTTGCATCTGAACTGATGATCAAACAAGAGGCTTATGTCAGTTTAAATATTTCCCCTTTCGTTTTACATTATGGGCTTTGGGTAATTCTCTCACCATCTCTTATCTCTCGCTGCATGTGAGGAACTTTTAGTTGCATCTATCATATACTGTTAAAAAAACGCCATTTTAATCGTAAATTCTCGGTAAAATTGAAATGTTCTCGGCTGTATTTCAGTAAAATACAGGCCACCGTAATTTTTGCCCTACTTCGTTATTATCACTTACGAGCAGGTGACTGCATCATCACTCCTTTACGTCACTATCATTTATAAAACAGTAAATGCCTGGCAACAATTATTCCAGGATTTTTACCGTTTTTTACGGCAAGTTCTTAACAGTGTAATACAAAAGAAGTGTTTAATTTCTATCTATCGATCTATCTATCTATTTCAAAACAAACAAAAAAATTTGGCCCACTTTCCTCTCGCCTGATCTCTATCTACCCCACCCCACCCCCACTCAACCCTTCCACTATCATCACCACTTCCCCCTTCCCACTTCCTCTTCGCCAACCACCCCCACCTCGTTATTCCGTTTTTCATGGTGTTTTCCCATCGCTAAAACTTTGCTCATTAGGAAGATCATCATTTTATTGTCCTCTTAAGTTTGCGCCAAGTTTGGGCTCGACGGTTCTCTCGCCCGGCGGAAGAATCCCTAGGATAAGCTTCGTTCATTTATGCCTCCCATTAAACGGGCCCTTGATTCGAAAGGATAGGCGAGAGGGAGAGGAAGCGAGGATAGAGAGAAAGCTTTCCTATTAGCGGGGATAGATACGCATGGGAGTGATCTTGAAAGGATTCGGGCTGAGAAAGCAACATGTTCCGGTTAACTAGAATTGCTGAAGCAATTCTGATAACGCCAGTCTTGGCAATATTCTTTTTTATCTATTTGATAGAGGAAGGAATAGAAGAGGAGAGATTTTTAGGGAGACCTACCTTTTACTGATTTAATCATAATAATAACAGTACAATAACAGTATCAAGAGCACTACTACTACTACTACTACTACTACTACTACTACTACTACTACTACTAATAATAATAATAATATATACGAATCTCAATTTGAATTATACTGAAAAATAAACAAATGTTCAATCTGATCTCTAATATTCCGAAGACAATAGAACGAAAGGTATTTTTTCCTCTATTTCAAAGGCACGATGCAACATTGTATGCATCGTCTTAGAACTCTATTACCATTCACTTCGCCTTCCAGATATAGATTATTCAAGGTCAATTTTGGGAGATGAATAAGAGTCGAGAAATAACACTGATAAATTTCCAGGATTGCACCTTCGAAAACTAAGTAGAAAATACGTAAGAAAACGTTTCTATTTAATGCTGAAACTTTATTAAGAATACGACTGGAAGAATATACACAAATAAAGACTAGCAAACGGTAGCAAAATGCAACCACAATAGCCAACGTTAGTTGTTAGGAGACACTTAGATCGATTTAATATCAGTAAAGGATGGTTATGGGGACAAATGTAAGAAAATGAAAACAGGGTCAATAATAGAGTATAAAATTATCATCATCATCATCTACTTCTACGCATATCGACGTAAAGGGCCTCAGTCAGATTTCGCCAGTCATCCCTAACCTGAGCTTTTAAATCAATACTTCTCCGCTCATCATTTCTAACTTCACGCTTCCTAGTCCTCAGCCATTTAGGTCTGGGTCTTTTAAATCTTCTAGTGCCTTGGGGAGCAAAGTTAAACGCTTGGTGAATTAATCTCTCTCGGGGAGTGCTAAGGGCACGCCCAAACCGTCTCCATCTACCCCTCACCATGATCTCATCCACATAAGGCACTCGGGTAATCTCTCTTATAGTTTCATTTCTAATCATGTCCTGCCATTCAACTCCCATTATTCTTCTGAGGGCTTTGTTCTCATATGTTCAAAATCCGTTGGATACTGTCTCATTGTTATTCCACGACTCAAGTCCATACAGTAACTCCAAGCTAACTAAACTGATATATATATATATATATATATATATATATATATATATATATATATATATATATATATATATATATATATATATATTAGCCTGATTTTTATATGTAACTTCAGGCAATTTGATTGCCAAATTTTACTTAACCTAATCATTGTCTTATCTGCTTTTTTTCAATCTTTCATTTAACTCAAATTCTAAAGATTCTGTATTAGAGATCATAAATCCTAAATACTTAAATGACTCCACTTCAATAATCCTTCCTCCTTACAATGATATTTCATCTTCCATTGTATATTCCGTTCTCATCATCTGTCTTTCTTTTAAAATATAAATCTTGCTATCAACAAGAGTGGAAAAAAAACTTTCCCATATACAAAAAGACAACAAATATTCGTTATCAAACATTATTAAGTTAAAAGAAAAGACAGAAGCGTCTTACCTCTCATCTTACAACACTAGAGAGGCATCAAATAAAGTAAGAAGTTACAAATCTTCCACTTAATGTGAAGGTATTAGCTTTCAGGAAAGTGAAGAGATAGGAATTTTCAACTCAATTGGAACGAATTGATTATTAATGACGCAAGAAAAGGTGGGAAAACTTTTCAAGGTTCAACGTAACAGAAATGGACTGACTTTAATATCGTTGGAAGAGGCATAACTCGAATCAATCGGAACAAATATACTATTAAAAGACTAGGAAGCGAATGTGTTAATTTCCCAAATAAAAAGTTGCACATAAAAAGATAAATAATCGATGTTTTCACTTGATAAAAGTGGATTAATTTCCAAAAGAAGAAATATACATAGCTAAAACGTTTCCATAATATGAGGAAATTAAATTTACCTAGCCAAACAGAACCTAACCCAACATAACCTTGCCTAGTCTAACGTAATGTGACCTACCCCAACCTAACCTAACCTAGTGCAACCTAACCTAACATAACCTAGCCCAAACTAATCTAACCTACCCCACCCTACCCTAACCTAACCTACCTTGACCTAACCCACCCTACCCTAACCTACCGTGACCAGACCTAACCTACTTTAACCTAACCTAACCTAAAACGACACTATTGATACAAATCTTAAATCAAACCGAAACAATCAAGAAAATAAACATATCCAAAATTTTCAATTAGTGTATGTAATTACTCACGGCAAAAAAAAGAAAAGAAAAAAAAAGTCGAATCAATTTCTCCGTCTGTGATTGGCCAACATTTATTCGTGAAAAAGCTACAATACAAAACCTTCATATTATTACTCATAATCAAACTTTACTAACATCAAAAGCATACAAACTTTCTGCATAACACTAAACCATATATTTAAATTTCTAAAATATGAAAATCTGCAAAAGAGTAAAACTTTGGAAGCCCAAGTCGAAAAAAAATTCATCTGATGATGATGACGATGTTGATGCAAACTCAGCCCTTGGCAAATATTGACGTAATTAAAAATTTCACAGTTACCTAAACAAGGACATTATTCGTTTATGCATGATACAAATCTTCTTTCGGAAACATTTTAACAGACACACGATTGTAGATCCTAAAATACACAAGTACTCACTCTCATGTGTATTTGCATGTGTAGGAAAAGACGTGATAAATCCATTATTGGTCGTAAATCATTTTACTATTTTACTAATGGATAATAATAGATTACTGTGATATTCTTACCAATATTTACCAGAAGGATATATTGAACACATGTCGATGTTGAAATGAAATATATGGATCTACTTTGTTTACGAATAAGTATGTAAAAAAATTCAAAACACAATTTCAATGTGGCTGCTGACTTTTTATACATATTTGAAAAAGTAATATATTTATATAAAAAAGCAAAATTAAAGAAACTAATAAAAATAAAGGATAAAATTGCATGAAAATAAATAAATGAAAAACTACAAAAACTAATGAATATACATTCTCAATGTGGTTACTGGTATTTTTGACATCTCAAAACGTAATATATTTATATAAAAAAAACAATGAGTGAAACTATTGAAAATAGAAGACGAAATTATATTAAAAGAATAATATGAAACACTACAAAAACTATTGAAATTACATTCTCTATGTGGTTGTTAATTTTTGACAAATTTGAATAAGTAATATATTTATTTAAAAAAGAATAATGAGCAAAACTTTTAAAAATGGAAAGCGAAATTATATGAAAACGAGTCAAATGGAACACTACAAAAACTATTGGAAACACGTTCCAGTGAGTACCCGCGCATTTTTCATGAGTTTGAGAACCATTCATCAAGGATTCAACGCCTGAACCTCACAGATTTTTTTTCTCATAAACCGTTCTTTTGCTCCATCTTATTCAAGAGCTTTCTCTCTCTCTCTCTCTCTCTCTCTCTCTCTCTCTCTCTCTCTCTCTCTCTCTCTCTCTCTCTCTCCATATATATATATATATATATATATATATATATATATATATATATATATATATATATATATATATATATATATACATATACATATACATATATATATATATATATATACATATACATATACATATATATATATATACACACACATATATATATATATATATATATATACATATATATGTGGTTCTCTAAAGATTGTAAAAGAAGCAGGGAAAGGAAGAGTAGACGATGGATTAACGAACTAAGAAAGTGTGGACTGGCATAGAACGACTATAAACTGACACAAGTGGAGAGACTTGTCTGAGGCCTTCGTTCTGCAGTGGATAAGTAACAACTGATGATGATCATGATATATATATATATATATATATATATATATATATATATACTATTATGTGACGAACCACTGTGCAAACAATTACCCCTTTATAATGGGCGGTAGTTCTCTTCACACAACAAAATAGAAGTCATATGGGTAGACTTCCAAATTCACTTGTTTCTTATTACGAGTGTATAAGATTGTTGATTATGATCAAATGTATCTTCTTAAAGCTGGTTGCAGACAACAGAAGCACCAATAGCAGGATAATTGGAGGACAGGAACAATAAACTATGTTATAAACAAAACTTTAATCTTACGTTAAACAAAACAATGAAAAAGCACTTCAAAACAACAATAATAAGCAATGCAAAGTGAATGGGTGAGTAAGGTAGATGAATCTCGTGGTGAGAACAATGTATTCTAACAAAACAATAAATTTGGGGTTACCTTATAACATGTAAGGTAAGAAAACAGGGATGATTTACAGCAGGAAGGCGAGTGTAAACAAAAGATAATGAGAAGAATAGAATGAAGATGGCGCTGAAATAAGGTGATGTATTTACAAAGAAAATGGAAAAATAAACTTTAGACAAATCAGATATGTTAACATATGTACAACATATGGGGATATCACAGTCCCCCCTTGTTTTTGTTTTTTTCCATTTCCCGAGGATCAACCGAGGTTATCCTTGATAATGAGTCTGCCACAATGTTTTCTCGTCCTGATATGGCGATTACTTGGATATTATGTGCAGATAGTATGTATGACCATCTTAAAAGTTTAGGGTTGAGAGTAGTGGACCTATGGAGATGCGACAGAGGAGAGTGGTCGCTGTAGACGTAGATCGTGTCTTGTCCATCAACATAGATCTCGTATCTCTGGATGGTAGCTACGATGGCGAATAGTTCTTTCTCCACAGTGGGCCAATTTAGTTGGGAACCCATAAATCGTCCACTGGAATAAGAGACTGGTAACAGATCAGCTAGTGGGGGCAGGTTTCCTGTTATGGTTGTTATTGGAGCAGGATGCTGTAATAAAATGCCCCCATATCCAAGATCACTAGCGTCTGTTTGGAGATAGAATGGTTTGGTGAGGTTAGGTGCCATTAATATAGGAGGAGATGACAAGTAAGTTTTTAGCTGGTTAAATATTTGATCATGTTGCTGGCTCCAAGAAAAATTTACTTTTGAAGAAGTTAAAGCAAATAGTGGTCCTGTGAACGGTGAGAAATTTGGACTGAACTTAGAGTAATATCCTACCATACCTAGAAATCTTTTTAATTCCTGTTTGGTAGTTGGAACAGGATAAGAAGTTATGGCGCTAATATTTGCATCATGGGGTAATACTTTACCACTGCCAACTCTATGACCAAGGTAAGATACCTGACCTTTGCAAAAATTACTTTTTGCTAAGTTGATCGTTAATCCATGTTGTTTCAACCTTGAGAAAACTTCTTTTATCTTTTGAATATGGTTTATCCATGTGTCAGAGGCAATAATGATGTCATCTAAATATACAAATACTTTTTCCAAGTCCTGTAAAATTAAAGACATTACTCTTTGGAAGGTGGCAGGTGCGTTGGCTAATCCGAATGGCATTACGTTATAACTAAATAAGCCAAATGGAGTGATAAATGAAGAAATTTCCTTTGCCGTTTCTGTTAATTTAATTTGGTAATAACCCTTCAACAAATCTATTTGGGTTAAGTAGGTCGAATTACTTACTTGGTCAATGATATCTTGTATTCTTGGTAGAGGATACGAATCTTTAATTGTTGAATTATTAATCTTCCTGTAATCGGTACAAAGACGAAATTTACCATTTTTCTTTCCTACTAGGAGACATGGGGAAGCCCATGGTGACGCACTGGGTTCTGCCAATCCTTCTCTTACTAAGTAGTTCACTTCTTCTTTCATGATACCCAATTTCTTCTGTGATGTTCGATAGAAAGCTTGTTTAATGGGTGCAGCACCTGGTTGTAGTTTGATGTCATGATCTAGCATGGTGCATCTGCCTGGTTTATCTGAAGTTATACTAGGAAATTCATGGAATAAAGCTACTAAAGATTTACATTTTGATGCAGATAAGGGTTTTAGATAGTCTGATAAGTTTTCCAAGATCTTTGAGTTTTGAGAATCCTGCCAAGATGCAGTTATTGGATCATCTGTAAATTGATCCATAGGACAATCTATGTATGGTATGGCACTAGTAATCATTACCGTTTTATTTTCAGCTGTGGAGGGAGACAAATAGGCCTTTAAGAGGTTTATGTGGACTAATTGAGTAGACTTACGCTTATCTGGAGTGGCGATTATATAGTTGGTTGGCGAGATACGTTGAGTGATGGTATAAGGTCCCTGGTATTTCTCTCGTAGGGGAGAGCCTGCAATCGGATGGTATAGCAGCACTGCATCTCCTACTTTGAAACTTCTGGTTTTAGCCTTTTTATCATAGTTAATCTTCATCTTCTCTTGAGCTGTTATCAAGTTAGTTTTGGCAATGGAGTGAAGATCTGAAAGTTTCTTGTTGAGTTCTGAAATATATTGGGAAAGAGGTACCTCATTATCTCCCAACTTCAGGATGCGTTCTTTGACTGAACTGAGGATAGTTCGTGGCCGTCGACCGAAGAGTAGTTCAAAAGGTGACATACCAGTAGACTGATTTCGAACTCCTCGTATGATGTACATGATCAGTTCCAAATCGCAATCCCACTCGTTACCTGAACTATGGATGTATTTCCGGAGAAGATTTTTAATGGTCTGGTGAGTGCGTTCTAATGCTCCATTGGTCTGTGGATGGTAAGCTGAGGATGAGACTTGGGTTATATGGTAATCTTTCATAGCTGTTTTAAATGCATGACTCATGAAATTGGTTCCTTGATCACATTGTAGTTCAGTTGGAAATCCTACAACAGTAAATATGGACACTAGTGACTTTAGGATGTTCTTGGCTGAAATGTTTCTTAAAGGTACTGCAAATGGATAACGGGTAGTTGGGCATAAGGCCGTAAGCAAGTATTCATGTCCCCTTTTTGTCTTAGGCAAAGGGCCTACACAATCTACTATGATCTTACTGAAAGGTTCTTTAGGCACAAGTATAGGTTTTAAGGGTGCAACTGGTACTTTTACATTAGGACTACTTACTTTTTGACATGTTGTACATGTTTTTACGTACTCTTTAATGTCATTCTTCATGTTTGGCCAATAAAAGTCTTGACTGATGCGTTCATATGTTTTAGTGATACCAAGATGAGAGTCAGCAGAGTGAGACAATTCTAGGATCAGAGGTCTTATATCCTTAGGAACAACTACCTGGAATAGATCCTTCCAGGTTTCTAGATGACTGTTCTTGCTGGACCTGAATTTTCTCATTAGTACATCATTATCAATATAAAAATAAGAACACTTGTTGGTATCCTTTGGTTTCACTTGGTTGAAACACTGCTGTAGAGTGACATCTTTCCTTTGTTGATAGCTAAAGGAATCAGGCTGGATCTTATATGTACTCATCAACTCGTTGAAATCCATAGGTTCAGAGACTGGCAACAGGTTTGATGATGATTCAGTAGGGGTGTCCTTTTTACTGCTTCGTGTCACTGCTAAGCATTCCTCCTGTACAACTTCACCTGGAGATACTGCTATTAAGTTTGTTAAGACAACAGAGTTAGCTATGTCATTACCCAGGATTACATCTACATTCTTGCATGGTAACAGTTCTGGATTTACAGCTACTTCAGTAGTTCCAGAGAAATAAGGACAATGAAGGTTTACATTAATGAGAGGCAACATAGACTTACTGGTTAAGTCATTAACTGCAACATACCTGTGAGTTTCACCTTTAGGTCGTATTACTTTAGGAGAGACGATCGTTTGAGAGGATCCAGTGTCTCTGAGTATGGTTACAGGTTTACCATTTATTTTGCCTGAGCAAGTGAAGAGTGCAAACGCTTGGGACTCGTGTGATGCACAATGGAAGGTCTTTTTCTTCTCCACCTTAGGTTTTGGTTCCTGTTTGGGCAGATTCATTTGCTTAGGAGAGAATTGAGGGGGATTAGGTTTTCTCTTTAAGTATGAAGCTGCACAATGTGGATCAGGACATTCTGAAATATGATGTCCTTCTTGTTTACAGTATGTACAAGTTTCCTTAGGTCTAGTTTCTCTATAAGGGGTTTTACCTACTTTATGAATAAGAGCATAGTCATCTGCCTTTAAAGCGGCTTTCTTAGGGTCAGATTCATTCTGCTCTCTTAGATACACATTAATGCTACCTGGTATTTTCCTTAAGAACTCCTCCATTACTATTAAATCTTTCAACTGCTCGAAAGTTTTGACATCTACTTTGTCTACCCACTTCTGAAACTGTTTAATCTTTCCATTCATAAATTCTAAAAAGGTCTGCTGAACTTGCTTCTGACTATTACGAAATATTTGCCTATAACCTTCCGCAGTAATAGAATAAGCATCAAGGATTGCCTGTTTAATTATGAAATAATCATGTTCCTCTAACATAGTGGCACATACAGATAATGCTTTACCTTTAAATGAGTTCCGGATGATCAAATACCATTTGTCCTGAGGCCAATTGAGATTCTTGGCTGTGTCTTCGAACACAGAAAAGTAGTTATCAGGTTCCCGTTCTTCAAATGTGGGCAGCAATTTCTGCACCTTGGCCACATCAAAGGGTTCGGGAATTAGCTTACCTTCTTCCTTTTCTTTCAGTCTTATAAATGCCAGATCCCGTTCTGTTACTGTGGCCGCTTCTCTCTCAATCTGCAGCCTAACACGGAGAGCTTTGTTTTTCTGTTCACTTTCTTTTTCTTGTTGCTCCAAAGCAGTTGCAGCAGCTTCCGCAGCAGTTTCCACCTTGATACGTTCTAGGGAAGCAGCGGCAGCAGCCGTGCGCTCAGCAGCAGCGGCTTTCCTCTCTTCTAACTCAGCGGCGGCAGTTGCGGCTCGTTCAGCAGCAGCGGCTTTCCTGTCTTCTACCTCAGCGGCGGCAGTTGCGGCTCGTTCAGCAGCAGCGGCTTTCCTTTCTTCTAACTCAGCGGCGGCAGTTGCGGCTTGCATCTTCATCTTTTCCAACTCCAGCTGTAGACTTAGTTTATCCAAGTCACTATTTGGATTGGTAACTGTTAGAGCTCGAACGTCAGCCAATTCTTCTTCTGGAACAATATCTTCATCTACAAGGAAGTTCAAAATATGACTGAGAATTACACATTTTACGGCAGTTACGGGAACCTGTACATCATAATAGCGAGCTAGATTCTTTAGGTCAGTTTTTGTGGCAACTGTGAGAGATTCCACATGATCCCGTGGTGATACAATAAATTGTTGCAAGTTGAAAGGCATTTTGAATGTCGCCCGTGGCACAAGATAAGTACAAACTAAAATAAATATACAAACTTTACAAGAATAAGTATAAGATCATACGATCGCAAAATAACAATCTTTCGATCACAGAAATACGAAACTGCGATCACAAAATTAAAAGATCGAGAGATCACAAAATTACAAAATTATATGATTAGATCACACTTACACAAAAATAGCTTAAATACAAAATTGAGTCTCGCGAAACTTACGATAACACTATAAAACTTTTATTCACAGTTAACAACTGAACAATGTTTTTTTTTTTATGCTCGAGATCTTGAACACGCGGCTAGCTACTTCATAATTACTCAAACGACACGCTTAACATCACAAACTTTTACAACAATTTTACCGAATCGGTAAACAAGGCTTTAAAACGCAAAGGTATTTTTTACTTTAAACATACCTAATTAGCACGTTCTAGTTTACATTTCCTTTTAATTTATACCAGCTTAAATACGATAACTTTTCAATGTTACATTTTAATTTATATAAATACTATATTCTCGTTATGATAAAGTATCTAGTTAATAGTCAACACCTAGTTTAAAGTAATTGATTATCAGAATAATGCGCAAACTGGACAAAATACGTAGTATGCGCTTTATAGATATAACAAGAGTAATTTAACACAAGTATTTAAATATTCATTTACCGACACGTAAATGTTATTTGTACACCAAAACAATACTTTTAACACCAAACAATATATAAGTTAATTTCCTGACTAGAGATAACGATTTGAATTACGAAAATCTCCGAAATTGGAAATTGGCTAAATTCACTTAAGAAATTTATATAACAAAATAAATCACTTTATAATGAAATAGAGATGGAGGAAATTTCACATATTATAATGAAACTTAATTTAATAAATCACATATAATGAAATTTGACTTTATTTCCTAAATATCACTTTTGAATGGCGATTTTAAGAAATGGCAAAATCTTAGGGCTTCAGATTTTTTTTTTATGAGAAATCTCTGGGATACGAGATTTGAGTAGGCGAAACTTTAAAAGCTACCTACTGGGGGCATCTTCAATTAATAAGGGTGGTTTAGAAGCTGGACAATCAGCATACCTAAGTCTTAACTATATTAAGCGTGACTTGTTCCTCTTACAACCAAATGACTACCCAGACATATTATACATAAATGTCTAATGAGAGGGAGACGAGACATCTACCTTACCTTGGAATTATTACTGTCTTCCTTTATCCTTGGTACGCCACAACACAACACTCGATACTGTTCATAATCACTGGAACTGTTCTTTCACGATTCAATCACTTGAAATAAATTTGATGAATCATATCGCACATCAGATCCCACATCAGATCCCGGACAGGCCCCCAACTATTATGTGACGAACCACTGTGCAAACAATTACCCCTTTATAATGGGCGGTAGTTCTCTTCACACAACAAAATAGAAGTCATATGGGTAGACTTCCAAATTCACTTGTTTCTTATTACGAGTGTATAAGATTGTTGATTATGATCAAATGTATCTTCTTAAAGCTGGTTGCAGACAACAGAAGCACCAATAGCAGGATAATTGGAGGACAGGAACAATAAACTATGTTATAAACAAAACTTTAATCTTACGTTAAACAAAACAATGAAAAAGCACTTCAAAACAACAATAATAAGCAATGCAAAGTGAATGGGTGAGTAAGGTAGATGAATCTCGTGGTGAGAACAATGTATTCTAACAAAACAATAAATTTGGGGTTACCTTATAACATGTAAGGTAAGAAAACAGGGATGATTTACAGCAGGAAGGCGAGTGTAAACAAAAGATAATGAGAAGAATAGAATGAAGATGGCGCTGAAATAAGGTGATGTATTTACAAAGAAAATGGAAAAATAAACTTTAGACAAATCAGATATGTTAACATATGTACAACATATGGGGATATCACAGTATATATATATATATATATATATATATATATATATATATATATATATATATATAATATAGACTCACAAAGGTGAATGCATCAATCCTTGTCAACATTTAATAACTCTGTGTGTGTGTAAAAGACTTTCCCTCACTCTCCCGACTCAACGATAACAACCACAAAGAAAATAAATAATAATTTCCATTTACTTAAAAATCAATGAGCTATGAATAAGAACGCTAATCATATTGTCCAAAAGCGCATTTTATACATAGAACTCACAGACAATGTAGATTAGCTACGTTATTGTTTAACCAACTTATTCCTTTTAAAAATCAATTTATTAAACAAACACGAACCAACGAAAGACAAATAAACGTGACACAAAGACCCGAATTATGTGGCATATATAAAATAATTACCAGCATCAGGAGAATAAACTTCCCTGGCAAGCATTTTCTTATATTTGCAGTGCAATCATCTTCAGGTGAATTAAGCAGAAAATGAGTGGAAATTTTTTTTATACTTTTCGTTATTTTATTTCATTCTGGGATTTTACATAAACGTCTGTTTGTTCTGCTTTCAGTAATATTCTCCTACACCAGTTCTATGAAGACGTGTATTATGTCAATACACGAATGCTGTGGAGAAGATCTGATTCTTTGGTATTCGTAGTGCATTGTTAGAATGAGGTTTGAGTTAATATATAACTCTAGATATCATACGAAATAGGTTAATTAAGCAATTTCTATCTAAAATTATAATTCAAAAATGAGAGAGAGAGAGAGAGAGAGAGAGAGAGAGAGAGAGAGAGAGAGAGAGAGAGAGAGAGAGAGAGAGAGAGAGAGAATTGAAAAAAAATAAGTAAAAAATTAACAAATTTGCTTAGGAATTCACCAAGAAAGAAATACCGAGGAAAACTAAAAATTATATTTGGAAAGTTTCAACTTCCATGTATTAAGTTTTCACTAAATGCACCAAACCATTATTCGCCTGCTTCTGAGATTATTAACATAAAAGTGTAAGGAGTTTATGTATTGAAATACATGATAAATTTACCATTAAAGATCTGCCCTGGAGCAACAATAAACTCTTCTATAACGTTTCCAACGCTTCTTAAAGGGTAAAATCACTTGCTTCAACACTACTTGCACTCAAAAGCTTTATAATGCTTGGTAAGGAGATTTCCAAAAAGCATCAACAACAAATCTAGTGGAAAGAAAAAGTCTAATTCTTGAAAAGATATCCACTGGAGTGGGATTTGAAGGTTTTAAAGGCCGCTCATGAATGGCAGAGGCAAAGGATAGTGACATTGCCCTATCAAACAGGACAATGCCTTAGAGACTGACCATATTACTTATGATCAGCGCCCAAGCCCACTCTCCACCCAAGCTAGGACTAAGGAGGGCCAGGCAATGGCTGCTGATAACTCGGCAGATAGACCTATAGGCTCCCCAAAACCCCCCATACCTTAGCTCACAAGGATGGTAAGGTGGCATACACTTATGGCACTAACGAGACTGTGCGGGACTCGAACCGCCGACTGGCAAACCTCAGGCAGAGACGTTACCAATCAGGCCACACAGAGAGAGAGAGAGAGAGAGAGAGAGAGAGAGAGAGAGAGAGACTATAACTGGCGACATCAAAATATGAAATTTTTTTTACAAAGTAACAGAGAGAGAGAGAGAGAGAGAGAGAGAGAGAGAGAGAGAGAGAGAGAGAGAGAGAGAGAGAGAGAGAGAGAGAGAGAGAGAGAGAATTTAAAAAATAAGTAAAAAATTAATAAATTTACTTAGGAATTCACTAAGAAAGAGATACCAAGGAAAACAAAAAATTATATTTGGAAAGTTTCAATTTCCATGTATTAAGTTTTCAGCAGATACACCAAACAAATTTGCATCTAATAATATTAACTTTAAAATGCGTGGAGATACACATCTAAATTTCATGAAATTAAATACATGATAAATTGACCAATACAGATCTGCCCTTGAGCAACAATAAACTCTTCTATAACGTTTATAACGCTTCCTGAAGGGTAAAATCACTTGCTTCATCACTGCTTGCACTCAAAACCTTTATAATGCTTGGTAAGGAGATTTCCAAAAAGCATCAACAACAAATTTAGTGGAAAGAAAAAGTCTAATTCTTGAAAAGAAAGCAACTGGAGAAAGGATGGAAGAGTGGGGTTTAAAAGCATTAAATGCCGCTCATGAATGGCAGAGGCAAGAGATAGTGACATTGCCCTATCAAGCAGGACAATGCTCTAGAGACTGACCATATTACTTATTATTAACGCCGAAGGCCCCTCTCCAATCAAGCTAGGACCAAGGAGGGCCAGGCAATGGCTGCTGATAACTCTGCAGATAGACCTATAGGCTCCCCAAAACCCCCCATACCTTAGCTCACAAGGATGGTAAGTTTGCAGACACTAATGGCACCAAAGAGACTGAGCAGGACTCGAACCTCCGACTGGCAAACCCCAGGCAAAGACGTTACCAATCAGGCCACACAGAGAGAGAGAGAGAGAGAGAGAGAGAGAGAGAGAGAGAGAGAGAGAGACTAAAGCTGGCGACATCAAAATATGACATTTGTTTTTTTTACAAAGTAAACGAGAGAGAGAGAGAGAGAGAGAGAGAGAGAGAGAGAGAGAGAGAGAGAGAGACTATAGTTGGCGACATCAAAATATGACATTTGTTTTTTTTACAAAGTAAACCAGAGAGAGAGAGAGAGAGAGAGAGAGAGAGAGAGAGAATAGCTGGCGACATCAAAATATGACAATTTTTTTTACAAAGTAAACGAGAGAGAGAGAGAGAGAGAGAGAGAGAGAGAGAGAGACTATAGCTGGCGACATCAAAATATGACGGTTTTTTACATAGTAAACGAGAGAGAGAGAGAGAGAGAGAGAGAGAGAGAGAGAGACTATAGCTGTAAAGAAATACTAATCCGAAAGGAAACTTCATCGACTGTTGGCGTCAAGGTGAAAACTATTGGAAGATCTCTTCTCTGACTCGAACCAAAAACCAAAGGATATATAGCATCATTCAGCCGAGAAAGCTTTCCTAACAACCTCAAAGAGAAGTTGAATTGAGAAGACCTTATGGAAAAGTTGAAGTGGCAAGTCTGTCGGTGAAGTGTATTCAATATAAGATTTTTTTTTTTTAATATTGAAACAAAGAGCTTTTAAAAAAAAATCTCCAGGGCAATAATCTTTCATGATAGAGATATTAAGACCAAAATGCTTATTTGTTCTTGTGAATAAAGTAAATGAAATTATTTTTTTGAACAAAAGTCCTTTTTTTCCGAGGGTTCAACTTGGCAATATTAATAATATGTCCTAAGATTAATACTTTAAATAAATGAGTACATTTCACCTTCGCTATACCAAGGAATTAAATGTTTCATGTCTATTCACTTGATAAAGGGAAATGGTTCATATTTGATTGAGCAAAGAAAAAGTGCAATATATATATATATATATATATATACTGTATGTATATATACATATATATGTGTATATATATATACATAAATATATATATATATATATATATACAGTATATATACTGAGAGAGAGAGAGAGAGAGAGAGAGAGAGAGAGAGAGAGAGAAGCTAAAATTAGTGTACAGTGAAAATTAAAACAACAAATAGCATGTATGTTAACTGGAACCTTGGTGTAAGATATAAAAACTGGATGTGATATTTGGAGCTTCAAACTATGATGTTTTATTCAACCTATGATCTCTAACTCACGATTTTTTACCTCATCCTCCACTTTCCAACTTAACCTACAATCTCTTATTCCACCTACGGTCTCTTACTCAACTTTTGAACTCTTACTAAACCTACAATCTCTAACTCAACATATATTCTATTACTCAACTACGATCTCTGACTCAGTTTACAATCTCTTATTGAACCTACAATCTCTTACTCAACCTACGATCTCTTACTCAACCTATGATATCTTCCTCTACCTACAATATCTTACTCAACTTACGATCTATTCCTCTACCTACGATCTCAAACTCAACCTACAATTTATTACTCAACCTACGATCTCTTATTCAACTTAGACTCTATTATTCAACCCACGATCTATACTAAATTAACATTCTATAATTCAACCTACGATCACTAACTCTACCTACAATCTCTTACTCAACCTATGATCTCTTACAACCTATACTCTATAACTCGAACTACGAGGACTAACTTAACTTACGATCTTGTACTCAACTTACATTCTATTACTCAACCTACAATCACCAACTTAACCTACGATCTTTATTCAACCTAGATCTCTAACTGAATCTGCTTTCTCTTATTCAACCTACGATCTCTTACTCAACCTAAGATCTTGCACTTAACTTAGTCTACTACTCAACTTACATTATATTACTCACCTACGATCACTAACTAAACCTATGATCTCTAACTCAACCTATGACCTAGTACTCAACTTACATTCTATTACTAAACTTACGATTAATTACTTATCCTATGATCTCGTACTCAACCTACGATCGCTAATTCTACCTGCCATCTCTTGTTCAACTTGCAGTCTTTTACTCGACCTAACATCTCTTATTCAACCTGCAGTCTCTTGCTCGACCTGCCATCTCTTGTTCAACTTGCAGTCTTTTACTCGACCTAACATCTCTTATTCAACCTGCAGTCTCTTGCTCGACCTGCCATCTCTTGTTCAACTTGCAGTCTTTTACTCAACCTAAGATCTCTTATTCAACCTGCGGTCTCTTACTCGACCTGCCATCTCTTGTTCAACCTACCCATTCCTTACAAACCAGACAAAATACGACGTATATGAATGACAAATAAGCTACTCGCAAAATTGCTCGTTTCAGAATAGAAGTGAATCTCTAAGTAATCTGAGTTTCATGTTATTCCTACATCTGAAAAAGAAATTCGTCTTTTTTTCCGCAAATAATTATCTTTATAAAGACGCTAATCTGATACTATTTTGTCAATGACAAATATGTAAAACTTCATCATTGAAAATTGATAATCTGGTGCTTCATTACTTTTATTGAAAATTATTTACTTTAACGATCCATCACAAATCGAAATATTTCCATAATTATTCTATAAGAAAATAGTCAAAATTTTGTGTCTATCAACACATTAACTACTGCACTGCAATTTAAAGGTTTAAAGGTCGGTTATGAATGGCAGAAGCAAGGGACAGTGACATTGCTCTATCGTGGAGAACAATGCTCTAGAGACTAACCATTATGATCAGCGCCCAAGCCCCCTCTCCACCCAAGCTACGACCAGGGAGGGCCAGGCAATGGCTGCTGATGACTCTACTGATAGACATATAGGCTCCCCCAAACCCCCCAACCTAAGCTCACAAGGATGGTAAGGTTGCAGACACTAAAGGCACTAAAGAGTCTGAGCGGGACTCGAACCCCGTCTGGCAATCACCAGGCAGAGACGTTACTAATCAGGCTACAACAACTCTCAACTTAGTAAGGGTAAAAAAGACTCTTTGGCTATGGTAGGCAGCCCTTCAAAAAGGACACTCCAAAATCATACCATTGTTCTCTAGTCTTGGGTAGCGCCTCTGTACCATGGTCTTCCACAACTTTGGGGTAGACTTCTCTTGCTTGAGGGTACAATCAGGCAACAAATTCAATCTAATTTCTCTTCCTGTTTTCTTTAAGTTTTTAGTTTTATATGAAAGACCTATTTTATGTTGTTACTGTCCTTGAAATATTTGCTTCTAATTGTTCATTACATATCTTGTAGTGTATTTCCTAGTTTCAATTCCTCACTGCGCTATTTTTCTTATTAGAGCCCTTGGGATTATAGCATCCGGCTTTTCCAACTAGGGTTGTAGCTTAGCTAGTAATAGTAATAAAAAATAATGTGTGAATAATGGAAATGAAGGCAAACAATGCTGTTTCCTCCGTTCTTAATAGAACCCTTTCTAAATACGTTACAGTAGGTTTTATGTACGTCATATAAGTCAATGAAAAATAAGTCAATGAATACTAACAAATACTTTAACTAAGCGCTCTCTCTCTCTCTCTCTCTCTCTCTCTCTCTCTCTCTCTCTCTCTCAATATTGTTACAAAAAAAATTAAACAATTTTCGTTTTACAATTACTGAAGTTATTAACATAGTTATTAATCTTACATTTCCCTCTTATACAAACAAATATACACTCGACATTGTACCGACCCTAGATAAAAAAGGGAATACGTGCACACTCTTTCTCTTTAACCAATTGATGAAGTGCAATGTATGCAAAACGTGAAGGTAAACACTTACAAATACTCTCTCTCTCTCTCTCTCTCTCTCTCTCTCTCTCCCAATTTATATTTTTCGTCCCCCAGTACGGCCGACAGGAAAAACACATTCTTCGAATGGGTAGAAGAAAAAGCGGATTCGGTGTTCTAAACGGATGGTGTTTTGATGCTCCCCTGCAAATTGAAAACACTACTCGCGCGAGAAAAAAAAAAACAAAAAAAACTTGAAAAAGTATTCCATTTATAAATAGTGGAAACGGTATGGACAGAGAGAGAGAGAGAGAGAGAGAGAGAGAGAGAGAGACTATAGCTGACGACATCAAAATACGACATTCTATTTTTTTACATAGGATACGAGAGAGAGAGAGAGAGAGAGAGAGAGAGAGAGAGAGAGAGCGAGTAGCTGACGACATCAAAATTTATTTACTTTTCACATTGGAAACAATATGGCTTTGAAATGTTTCATGAAAGAAATCACAGAAAATAGAACCAAACTTATTATAGTTTTATAAATAACAATCCAACCCTTCCCACCCTCTCTCATTTCCTAACTACAACATGACTGTTGTGGTTTCCGAGTTTACACCTTTTGAATAGGGTATGACTACTCCCTTTCCCCCCTACCCGAGGGAGAGGGTGTAACCTGATAGTTGTATGTCTGGCAATCCCTGTCAGCGTGACCGGAATTATATATATATATATATATATATGTCTAGTATCTTGCTCTTTATCATATAGGGTAGATTACTGTGTGTGTGTATGTATATATATACACACACACACACATATATATATATATATATATATACATATATATATATGTATATATATATAAATTAATAAATATATATATATATATATATATATATATAATATTATGAATATGCCAAACTACCAAAATCACTTTGAAAAATAAACACTTCGTGTCTTTAAGGTCACTCGCTCTGAACGTATGAAATTATTTCATACATTATCTTTCATCCATTTCATTCCTCTATCAAAAGCGGAATCGAAGCAACAAATTCTTAGAAATTAAATTTTAAAATCACCAGAAACCTAAAGGATTAATATGTATCTCTTTTAGATAAAATAAAATCTTCTACCATAAATACAATGCGTTTAGGAAAATGCAATTTTTAAACAAGCTAAAAATAAAACATGTTGTTATAAAAGCTCCCTCTTTTATTAGATTATCTAAATTCGCTTATCTATGATAACATTGCATTGTTACGCAGAACTACACGATAAGAGCTATCAATAAAATACACATGGATAATTGAACGAACATGGATTCCGCTTTCTATAACCTAAGAATTTTCTGTTCATAGAAAAAAGTTGCTGTTCCTTGAAAAGGAAAATACTTATGCGAACAACTATAGCAAATCTTGTAAGCATAAGTAGTAATCAATCTAAAACACGGGCCTTTAAAAGGGGCGCCTCACATTACGAAGCGAAATTTCCTATTGCATCGACTTAATGAATAACAATAGAAAACTCAAATTCATATTTATTGTTATCTATTTAAAATGAAAGATAACTATTCTCTCTCTCTCTTAGTGAGAGTCAGATTGAGGTTTTAAATCGATCTCTCACAGACGGAGAATTTTATTACTCCTAATTCTCTCTCTCTCTCTCTCTCTCTCTCTCTCTCTCTCTCTCTCTCTTCTTCTTCTTCTAAGCAGTCCTTCGTCCCAAGACAGCCCAGCTGATTAATATTGGCATGGGCAGTCAGTCACCATCTATGAAGGCCTCATTGACATAACCAGTAATATAAACGGCTTCTCACTTCCCAAACAATAGTTAGGGAGAGAATAGTTAACATCAAGCAATGGATGACAGTGGAGTATGAAATTGAGTTTGTTGAATAATGAGAGTTAAATGGCAAGACAGGATTAGAGATGAAACTATAAGAGATTAACCAAGTACCAATGTGGATGAGATCATGGTGATGGGTAGATGGAGATAGGGTTGGGCATGCTCTACGCACTCATAAGAGATTAGTTCACCAAATATTTAATTGGGCTTCACATGGCACTAGAAGAGTTGGAAGACCAAGCCCTACATGGCTGAGGACTATGAATCGTGAAGTAAGAGATGATGAATGGAAAGTATTGAATTAAAAAAGCTCAAGATAGAGACGACTGGCGAAATCTAACTGAGGGCCCTTTGGGTCAATAGGAGTAGGAGATGGTGATGATGAAGATGAATATAGAGGGAGAAAAGTTTCTCTTTCCTGAATTTTGGTGAGTAAAAAAGTGAAATACTAATAAGTGAAACACATAAACGAATGGGAAAATACTGCCTTGCCATTTGAAATTTACAAATGTATCATTCAGTCTGAATATTTAAGTAACTTTGAATTTATCAGGGTTATCAATAAAAACATTCTTTATGTATTTAATACAGATGTGGCAAATTAACATATGAAACAGTAACATTTGCAAGAGAGAGAGAGAGAGAGAGAGAGAGAGAGTCAGAATATAACGAAAAATCAAATAATAAGCCTTAAATAAAGTTTATATATATATATATATATATATATATATATATATCTTTCTATGCCCGTTTATAGCGTAAATTTTCTTAGTTCCTCAATCCACCGTTTTCTCTTCCCTTCTCCTGTTTCTTTTAATTTTATTCAATATATATATATATATATATATATATGTAGTAGTAGTAGTAGTAGTAGTAGTAGGAAGTAGTAGTAGTAGTAAAACAGCTAATTATCCAAGATATAATCTAATCACCAAATGACCAATTACAATTTCTATACATTTACAAGTAAGTATAAATATAATTACTAATATTTCACGGTTGTCTGAAGGTCATCACTTTCTATACTTTCAGAAAAAATGACATGAATTTACAAACTCGTATAAATTAACCAACGGAGAAAAAAAAAAAAAGCTTAAAAATATGGTAATATTTATTGAAGATATAACTATCCACAAAACACACAAAATAAAAAAAACCGAAATAATTATTATCTAATCCGAATTTTCTTCTTTTTTTTCAGGTACTTCTAAGGTTTTCCTTTAATGATGAAAAACAATGAAGAATGTATAACAGTCAGGTGAGTAGAAAGTAGATTCAGATACTCGAATTTAGATGCAATCACATACTCATATACTTAATAATATACTCGACTTTTCCTTCGCTCATACCTAATGTAGAAATGAATAAAACGAAAATATGAATAATCTTGAACCTCATTAGGAGTATAGATTTAATGAATAAATTTCTTGGTTATTACTTATCTTTACAATTCAAAATTAATGGAATAGAATAACCAGAATATAATACGGATGAGAAAGTTCATTAAGAAAAAAACAATTTTTAATTTGTTTTTTCCGATAATATCAATTTCCTTCAATTCTTCATATTACCTGCAACCCACCTCCCCTCCCCCCTCACTACTCCCTACCTCCCTCTAACCCCCTCTCCCCTCCTTTTTTCTCAGCTGGAACGTTCTAATCGGATTGTTCCGATTGACCTGATTCTTTAGGGGCCAAGCAATCTGAGATAACCTTTCTCTCTCTCTCCTCTCTCTCTCTCTCTCCTCTCTCTCTCTCTCTCCAGCGACGAAAGGGCAATTATTTTACGTCAATATCTTAATTGAAAAAAAAAGATTATCATATACTTGAAAAAGTTGTATTTGGTAAAAATCTACATTCAGATGATTTAAGTAACTATTTACGGGGATTTAATATTTTTAATCTAAGTACACAATTTCTATATGTACATATTCAAAACCTCTTTCTATACAGTATATCAAGTCTTTACCCAGTGTAAGGCGGGAAAGGTTTCCTTTTATGGATTTTTCATATAGTAGCTGATGGAGTGGTGCGATAGCAATGTTTACACGCCTGAATGCTTACATATAGTAAGTACGTGTAATATTATATATATATATATATATATATATTACAATATATATATATATATATTGTGTATATATATATTCACATGTATATATGTATATATAATATATATATATACAATATATACATATAAATATATATATATATATATATATATATTTATATATATACACTATAAATATATATATATATATTGTGTATATATATATTCATATGTATATATGTATGTATATATATATATATATAATATAATATATATATATATATTATACATATAAATATATATACACAATATATATGATATATATATATATATATATATACACATATATATATATATATATATATATGTATATATATATATATATATATATTACACGCACTTAATATATGTAAGCATTCAGGCGAATAAACATCGCTATTGTATAACTCAATCGGCTACTATATAGGAAATCCATAAAAGAAACCTTTCCCGGGCATACACTGAATAAAGTCCTGATATACTGTATAGAAAGGGGCTTCCTTTAACCATTGCAATGGCTCACGGGGCCACCTTAAAAAGGCTAAAGACTTTATTCGAAGCAATGAATAAATGAAATATTTGAAGTTTTCTGCTATTCTGACTCGTTATTTGAAGCAAGAATAGTGCAGAAGTCAAAAAGAATACAAAAGATTTATAGAATAATTGACAAAAAACTAAAATTTTTGAGTAAAAAATATACTTTGTGGCCGAGTTGTTAAGTCAATGGAACTCAGTTTCATGGGCCCAGGTTCGATTCCCCCCGCCCGACCAGAAGCTATTATCCTTGAGTTGATTCCCCCTTTGGTCTCTGATCCCGAGGTAGAGAGAATAAGGGCCCTGGTTCGATTCCCTGGCCGACCAGAAGCTATTATCCTTGAGTTGATTCCCCTTGGGTCTCTGATCCCGAGGTAGAGAGAATAAGGGCCCAGGTTCGATCCCTGGCCGACCAGAAGCTATTATCCTTGAGTTGATTCCCTCCTTGGGTCTCTGATCCCGAGATAGAGAAAATAAGGGGCCAGGTTCGATTCCCTGCCGACCACAAGCTATTACCATTGAGTCTATTCCCCCTTGGGTTCTCTGATCCCGAGGTAGAGAATACTGGCCCGAGTTCGATTCCCTGACAGACCAGAAGGTATTATCTTTGAGTTGATTCCCCCTATGGTCTCTGATCCCGAGGTAGAGAGAATCGAGATATTAGGAGGTGTATAATATATGGCTTATATGGATACTTTGACATATATACAGATTTTTTTCTATTTGATGGATAAAATACACCAGTAATAAACTCTTTAGATCTGTGGCATTCAATTATTTCATTAAATCCCGTTGACATATTCAAACAATTATTAATATTCTTTTATACTGGCCTCATATGGACCTGGATCAAAAAAAAAAAAAAAAAAAAAAAAGATTCCGTATCCGACCATCTAAACTTTTGTGTGATCCCGTCATTAAAGGCAAGATTCCTGATAAGCCTAAAAGATATAATAATCTACATACTAGTTCCCGTATACAGACACAAACCCACACACATATATAAATAAATATATATAATATATATATATATATATTATATATATATATATATATAATATACATATATATATATATATATATATATCTATAATACATATATATTAATATATTATATATATATATATATATATTATATCTATATATTTATATATATATATATATCTATATATTTATATATATATATATATATAACATATATATATATATCTATATATATATACATATATATATACATACACATATCCCTGTGTATCTTGTTTTCGAGTATGTAATGACTAAATGAACACATGTTTGTGTATATGAAGTAAAAGATCATTATAAATATATTTATATATATATATATATATATATATAATATATATATATATATAATATATACATATATATATATATATATATATATATATGTATATATATCATCTTCACCTACACCTATTGACGCAAAGTGCCTCGGTTAGATTTCGCAAGTCGTCTCTATATTGAGCATTTAAATCAATATTTTTCCATTAATCATTTCCCTACTTCACACTTGTTAGTCCTCAGCCATGTAGGCCTGGATCTTCCAACTCTCCCCGGTGCCTTGTAGACCCAATTTGAAAGTTTGGTGAACTAATCTTTCTTGGGGAGTGCGAAGAACATGCGCAAACCATCTCCATCTACCCCTCACCGTAAAATATATATAAATATATATATATATATATATATATTATAATATTTTCATGTTGATGAGTGTATTATGTACGAATATTTATACATGAGAATATGATCTATGAATAGCATAATTATTTATACATATACATATACACATCTATGCATATGCAAACATATGTATATAAAAAACAATCCTTTCTAGCAAAATAACCAGCTAGGAATGAAAACCAGTATCTCTCTCTCTCTCTCCTCCTCTCTCTCTCTCTCCCCTGTCAACAACATATACTTCCTTGTCAAACAAGAGTAAATGGAGGAAGAAGAGAAAGAGGAAGGA
Organism: Palaemon carinicauda; assembly: GCF_036898095.1. Taxonomy (NCBI): domain Eukaryota; kingdom Metazoa; phylum Arthropoda; class Malacostraca; order Decapoda; family Palaemonidae; genus Palaemon; species Palaemon carinicauda. The sequence goes on from NC_090754.1 coordinate 48,746,656, forward strand.
AGGTAAGAAAAATGTCTTGTTTAGCCGACTGGCAGGGAACCAATGTTAAAAGAATAGAGGCAATAGCGACTGTTGATTGGAAAGGAAATAACTTCTCTCTCTCTCTCTCTCTCTCTCTCTCTCTCTCTCTCTCTCGGTGCATTCTTTTTCAGGGAATAACATTCTTGAGTAGCATCCTCTCTCTCTCTCTCTCCTCTCTCTCTCTCTCTCTCGGTGCATTCTTTTTCAAGGAATAACTTTCTTGAGTAGCAAGGTCTCTCTCTCTCTCTCTCTCTCTCTCTCTCTCTCTCTCTTTTGAGGTGCAATCTTTTACAGGGAATAACATTCTTGTGTAGCATCTTCCTCTCTCTCTCTCTCTCTTCTCTCTCTCCTCTCTCTCTCAACCAGTGTATTAAGAAATCAATCGATCAATAAATGTAGAACGCAGTTACTCAAAACACTGGAGAAATAATCTGGCAAATAAAACACCCCATCGTTCGTAGGAGAGAGAGAGAGAGAGAGAGAGAAGAGAGAGAGAGAGAGAGAGGGGGGGGAGGGGTATTTGCTTAACTTGTTTGACGTCACATCAGGCCAGGTCACAGACGTGGAGGGGGAGAGATAACCTCATTATCATAATTACTATTTTCATAATTAATTATAATTATGATAATTATTTTTACAATCATCTTTACTTCAGAAATGCTGGAATTCGTTTGAATAAAAGCTAAAAAACATTACAGAATAATATAACAAGCATAAGCATAGGAGAAAAAAAAGTTTAACTTTTTAAATGTCTTCCTAATATCTATATGGAACCGTAATAGTCAGGTTCCAAATCTCATAAAAGTGATTTTTTAATGGGGGTGGTAGTTTTTCCTGCCAAAATTATGAAAATTCATATCTAGGGGGTATTTTGATATGATAAATCCATTGCAGCATGGTGCCAAAGCGAGAAATGACCGGAAATGGATCAAAATGGCATCTGTTTCAAGATGGCTGCCATTTCGTGTAATATCTGTATAGATAAACATATTTTGTCAGTTTGACTGAACAAAGTGATCTACACTTAATATGTATACCTCAGTGAGTTCATTTTTAATGATTTAATTGAATGAACACATTCTTGTTGCCTTAAATCCAAGATGGGCCGCCAAAAACAGAGGGTTTAGACTATCTCTGTAATTTACGGGATTGTCTCCATTGATTGCAATTTTTCACAAATGATATGGAAACATCAGTACTGATTTTGAACAATGTTACACAGATTGCAGCATCACAATTAGTAGTTTTTAATAACATATAGTTATATGTAATGAATATATTTTATTGTAACTGGTACTCACTTCACATGGGATACGATATTATGTTGAAACTAGGTATCAAAAAGTAGTCTAGCTGCGGGCGGCTAATGCAGGTGCAACTGATGATAAACTTAAACAAAAGTGCACACAGGCTCAAAAGTTAAAACTTAATTCATTTTAACATAAAACATTTGCTAATTTTTTAAACTGTCCACAACTGCTAAAACAAACTAGACAAAATTATTTATGCATGGCTGGTCTTCTTTGGATCTCTTATGACAAAGGATTGTACATTGAAGTTTAGATTTGAAACAACTGCACTTGTTTGTATTGGCAGCCAGTTTTACAATTACATGACACCATTTCAATGACAGCGTCTGGAATGGGATGATTTGTCATCATAACTGGTATCAATTTCTGTTTCTCACTATCTAAGTTGAACCCCACGGAGATCAGAGCATTTGTTTTCATTTCAAGTACAGGCTCAGTAGCATTTTGCCATACATGCGCTTGAAGGAAGGCACGAGAGATGTGCAGACCGAGCTGCATCACTAGTAGGAAGTATTTCTTCTGGGCGATTGGTAGTCAATATACTCTTAACTCGCATGGCGTCCAACGATGATGACTGGTTGTCTTTGTACAATCTGCACATGAAGACTTCAACGTGCTTGTAGTCAATTTCAGATGGGCTTTTAAGGTTAGTATTGTCCAGAAGATTGTGGAAATCCTTAAAAGTATTCCATGCAGTTGATTTGCCAATGCCATATATATAACTCGTGGTATCACATCCAGTTAAAGAGTGAAGAAGGGGGATAGATATAGGATCCAAGCCTTGGCTTATGATTCCTTCTACCACAAATTTGATGTCTGTGATCTTTTGTTCTTTTCCAATCTGCTGCTGTAAATACACTTTCCCATTTCCAAAATGTTTGTAGTTGGCAAGAAGAATCACAAATACATCAGTATCCTGTGACACTACCACAATATGTTCCGCGGTTGAATTGACTATGCTTAATACCATACGGGTATCTGCTTCCTCATGGTCAGACTCCATGCTATCTAACTGTATGCCCAAAGAGGGTGAACGGACATCCATGGGGTCTTCAAATGCCCCAGAGACAACAATAATCTTATCTTGAGGTGCATTTTTGATGAGAGTATCACCAAGGAGCTGCTGCAGAGCAATCTTGTTATCATTTATGCTCAAAAAGCTTTTGAAGTTGTCACCTTGAGGCAGGTTTACTTCTGGGGAAATTACTTTTGGCACCGCTTTTGCGTTTTTGTTTTCTTTTTCCCTTGTTTGTCTTTGGATTTAGAGGCCCTAGCACTTCGTGTGTCATCTTTGATGGAAGTTCCATCATAGCGGTCCATCACAATGTCTATCCTTGTGCTTGGAAACTTAATATACCCCCTTGCAGTACTCTGTAGCAAATTCTCCGAATGTACTAATCGATTTAGTTGAAACCCTGTAGACATACGCCATCCCATCAACAACATGCTGTGAAGAAGTGGGGTCTATTTGGGGAACAATTTGGAAGGCTGAACTTTTGCAGTTTCACAAATGTTGTTGACTAGATCTGACTTGTTTCCTTTCCTCATGGTCTTATCTGTATAAAACAGTGCAATGGGGACAGACATCATTTCATCCAGTATTTCTGAGCCACCATACATTATGGCCATGAATACATACAGACCTTCAGGTACTGATGCATATGCATTCTCCTCTGTAAGTTCGGCTTTCTTATTTGGAGTATGCTGTAGTATCAAATTCCTTAAATATAGTGCAACATGAACCATCTGGACCATTTCATTTTCATTATATGCAGGTAGTTTCAAAGCATGTTCATCAATAGAACCAGTGTTCAAAATTTCACAGACATCTACCTGGGATAACGAAGAAGAGATAAGGAGATCATCTTCAAGTTCTGTACCTTGGCGAGGAATAATAGTTTATATCAGGCAAGAGTTTTGTAAGTTTGTACTTAAAGAATGCACGTCTTGATTCATAATAATAAGGTACCACCAAAGACTGTTCATTACATAGGTCTTGAAATCGACTCCAGCATTCAGATACTAAAACTGCTTGACCCCGACACGTGCGCCATTGAATTTCCAGTTTCAGTTGATTGAATATAGCGTTATGAGAAGCTTGGCTTATGCTACTTTCCTCACTGCATACTGTTACACGAGCTCGATTACGTAAACATAGTGAGTGATAAAGGACATCACCAGCTATAGCATCCCGAGCAGATTCCAATCTTGCCATAAGTTCAAAATCACCCATAGCAATGTTTTGTAACTTTTCGTGCATACTGAATGTTCTGGCACATGACAGATCACCACTTTCTACCCCAGAACAACATAACACACAGTGAGTGCCCTTTATGTAAGTTTTGGCCTGACTTCTAAGGAATACTCTTCCAGAATTATCCAAACCACCCATGTCCATATCAGTAGCGTCTGCATTATCAGAAAAACGGTCGAGTTTAAGTTTGCTCATGAAATTAGGCCTACATTCACGGTGCCATACTAGCTTGGGATGATCAGTTTCCTGAAAGATATCATCTAGTATAGCCAATGCCGCTGTTATGCAGGCTGGCCTCTCTACCTTGTTTTTCCAGAGTTCACATTGTGATTTTATGTCTTGAATATTTGTAACATCAGAAACAGGCTTATTTTTCCTAAACTTTGTCTTTGGGTCCTTCTTATCATTTTGACAAACAAAGCACTTCTGCTCATAATCAAACCGTGCTGGGCGCTTGGCCGATGACGCCATATCCCTAGTTATTATACTTCTACGATGCAGTTATTTCACAACCTATTGCTGAAATGAGAACATATTATTACCCCAAACTATCTATACTAATATAATTTATATGAAAACATCATAAACGTTGTCCTGTAAAATGAATAATCAGTTTGATTTTGTGAATATTTAAACAAAAAATGTAGAAATTCAAAAAATAAAGGGCAATGTTAACGTATACATTTTAGTGACCATCTTGAATTTAAGACTACACAAATTCATAAAATCAATAAAATTACTTGAAATAGACTCGTTTAGTCCCAAACAGTAAAAACAGGATAATTTTGTTCAATGAAATGGACAAAATATTGTTATCTTCGCAGAAATGGTACGAAATGGCGGCCATCTTTAAATGGACGCCATTTTGAGCCATTTCTGTTCATTTTTCGCTTTGGCACCATGTTGCAATGGATTTGTCATGTCAAAATCTCCCAAGATAGAAAATTTCATAATTTTGGCAGAAAAACTACCACCACCCAATGGAATTTTTAGTTTTGGACCCTGACTATAAGATGTTAACGGCCTAATAAGCTACTTGGAAATATAATGAAAGCTTTCTAACGATGGCAACTGAGATATCCATCATATTAAGTATTATTATTACTATTACTTGCTAAGCTACAACCGTCGTTGAAAAAGAAAGATGCTATAACCCCAAGGGCTCCAATACGGAAAATAGCCCAATAAGAAAAGGAAAAAAGGAAAAACTACAAGAAGTTTAAGAACAATAATATGAAAATAAATCTTTCATAAACTATAAAAACTTTATAGTAACAGAGAAGCAAGACAGAGCAGGGTGCCCGAGTGTACCCCCAAGCAAGAGATCTCTAACCAAGACAGTGGAAGACCATGGTATACAGTATATATTTTGCCGTAGAATAATTGCCAGTACAAAGCTATAAAGGATAGATATTGAGAGAACTTACGAGGAGCATCACCATATGACTGTTTTCTAAACTTTGATTATGACAATTATGTTAATTACAAAAGAGATTAAATATCAGAGATATTCTATGTGTTTTACTTTCTTATTTAGAATTAAATGATCTAGGTATATCAAAACAACTTATGTAATTTCCGCTTAGTTGGAAATTTAACATCAAAATTAGAAAAAGAGTTCAACATATTTTCTAATATATTTGAACACTAGATCTTTCATGAAAAGCCATAATTACTCACAATATCCTTGTTATATATGGAAAAATCTTCAGTAGCGTCTCGACCCTTCTCTTCTGCATTTATATGAAAATATTGACATACACACAAACTAATATTCTCTCTCTCTCTCTCTCTCTCTCTCTCTCCTCTCTCTCTCCTCCCTCTCTCTCTCTCTCTCTCTCTCTCTTTATATACACATATATTTATATATAATATATATATATATATAAACATATACTATTTATATACACATTTACATAGATATTTAATATATATACATATATCTATACATATATGTGTGTATATATATATCTATATATATATATATATATATACACACACACACACACACATATATATATATATATATATACACACATAAACAACGAACCCAAGACGTCTTCCAACCCACAACGAACTTAAGATAGGCTCTTTCACGCCACCAACCAAAAAAAATAAAACAAGAATGTGACCACTGGAATGAATAAAACGCTTCAATTTAATGGTACGTTCAGACACCTCCATCGGAACTGGTAAAAAAATATGATCACGAATGGCGTGTTCTAACAACGGCTGCTTGTACCTGGCAGATACTGGGGGACGGTGTCATATGACTGACGCCAGAGGGCGATTTTTCACGCGGTTTATTCAACGCGTAAATTACGGGAAGTTGCGAGGGCGTGAGATTCAAATTGGTATTTTCATAAAGAATGAACTCAAATGCCGCGTGGACGAGAGAGAGAGAGGAGAGGAGAGAGAGAGGAGGAGAGAGAGAGATGGGGGGGGTGTAATTTTGGTTGTGAGCCTCAAGTTGATGCCTGAGAATAAATAATGATAAATTAAGAATGGAGAGAGAGAGAGAGAGAGAGAGAGAGAGAGAGAGAGATGGGGGGGGGGGTAATTTTGGTTGTGAGCTTCATTTAGATGCAGGAAATAAATGATAACGAATTACGGATGTTGAGATAGGTTGTGTAAGAGAGAGGAGAGAGAGAGAGAGAGAGAGAGAGAGAGAGAGAGTAATTTTGGTTGTGAGGTTCATTTAGACGCCAGAGAATAAATGATAACGAATTACGGATGTTGAGATAAGTCGTGTGTGTGTGTGTGTGTGTGAGAGAGAGAGAGAGAGAGAGAGAGAGAGAGAGAGAGAGAGATATGTGCATTCGTCTTTGTTATTAGAAAATTTAAATCAAGCTTAAATACGATACTCCAAAGTGTGCTAAATGAGTAATGGATATTTACAAAACTGTGAGAGAGAGAGAGAGAGAGAGAGAGAGAGAGAGAGAGAGAAAGAGAGAGATTAATATTTGTCTCTGTTATAGGAAAATTCCAAAATCGAGCTTACAATGTTACCCCAAAATGTACCAAACGGAGTAATGGATATTTACAGGACTAAGTGAGGAGAGAGAGAGAGAGAGGAGAGAGAGAAGAGAGAGAGAAAGAGAGAGAGATATTTGTCTCTGTAATAGGAAAATTCCAAAATCAGGTCTCCAAATCCTATATTCCAAATGTGCTAAAAGTAGTAATGGATATTTACAGAACTGAGAGAGAGAGGAGAGAGAGAGAGAGAGAGAGAGAGAGAGAGAGCATATGTATCGGTTTCGACAGATGAATGTTAACATCCAAAACAAATGCCTTTTCGGTAGGATATTTTTTCCTACTTCATGCCCATTCATCCTCTTATAAGATCATCCGTGGAATTGAATTTATGGACAATGGCGGGCTGGTGAAAAATTCCTTTGAGATGAATGGCCTTGTACTATATTGCCTTCTCATTAATCCTTCGGCTTATGCTATTAACATGGATCTGTCTTCGAATGATTTTGAGAATAAAAGACGTATTTCACCGTTGTGAATTTTCATTTTCTCTTTATAGAA
>NC_090754.1:48754274-48756774 GCF_036898095.1 Palaemon carinicauda
TTAATTTTGAGATGGTGAAATATAAAAAAGGGGGAGAGTGAGAGTGTGGATGAAGACGAGGATATTTTTTCCCTTGCAATTAAGGATATGGAGTTGTTTATCATTTCTGTTATCTCATATTTTATTAAAAAAAAAATATTTCGAAGTTTTTTTTTTTTTTTTTTTTTTTTTTACTTATCGTAATATTTCGTACGGACATTTCAAGTTTAGCTAACTATCTACATTTTTCCTTGAAATACTGTAATTTTCTGTACCTTCCGTCATCCAATCTTATAATGTCACTTAGGTTTCTTACTTCCTGGGCTTTTATTAAAACATTTTTTCTTTTTCTTTAATGACTTTTTCCCTGGATCTCGCCAATTATTTAAAGAGGAGATTGCTAACCCTGCGCTTTCTCCCTTAACTAAGATCCAGTACAGTCGATTAACTCTCAGGGACATAAAGCATTTCATCGGGCTCTGAAATGAACTCTAGATCTCTTCCCAATGAGAGTTGTGTTAGCACCCCTATGTAATAAAGAACAATTGTTTGGATATATGTATATATATATATATATATATATATATATATATATATATATATATATATATATATATATATATATACACTTCTTTCCGGTCACGCCTAGTGGCATTGCCAAACGTGTAACTACCTGGTCTCTCCCTCAGGTAGGGTGGGGCTCTGAAATGAACTCTAGATCTCTTCTCCTAATGAGAGTTGTGTTAGCTCCCCTATCTAATATAGAGCAACTGTTTGGATATATATATATATATATATATATATATATATATACATTATATATATATATAATATATATATATATATATATATATACACTTCTTTCCGGTCACGCCTAGTAGCATTGCCAAACGTATAACTACTTGGTCTCTCCCAGAGGTAGGGTGGGGGTGGGAATAATCATGCCCTACTGAGAGGGGCCACCCTGAGAGATACACTGTATGTGTGTGCGTGTGTGTACATATTTATTGAAATATTTATCTGTCATTTTTGGCGGATCGCGTACACTAGTATCTAATAACCTACGATGACCTATTATGTAATTAGTAGTTAGCTCGTTATTATTGCTAACAGCTTCTATTCGGACACGAGGATGTGAAAATGAATTTAGAAATTAAAATAATTAATTTCAAGGTTTCAATGTTAAAATTGGATTTCAGAATTCTAGAAGTTTTTTGTTGTATAATGATTGAGTTTTTAATCATCTGACTTGTGTAAACTCTAAGTTATCTTTGCTTTCTACTTTTCCTTTCAAGTCCCCATTAATTAGATTACTTTTGCTTTTTCATTATATCATTCTCCTTCATGTTAATTAAACAGGTGTTTTTGATAGTGTTTAGAAACATATCTCATTAAATGCAAATTTTATGATTACCAAGTTGATTCATATGGCGCTATCTGACAACTATATAATGTATAGAGGGCTTATTTCATTACATAAATTGAACGATAAAATCTTGATGTCTAAATAGCCTGTAGTAATACATTACATACAACCTTTATACCTGTATTTCTTCCCAGTATCCATTGTATTGATGATTCTTGTCTATTCAGGAAGTCTGCTCATGAGAGAGAGAGAGAGAGAGAGAGAGAGAGAGAGAGAGAGAGAGAGAGAGAGAGAGAGATTGATGATTGTTTTTATGGGGACTGGAGAGTTACTACAGCTTTTCTCTGAGATTTATCACCTTTAGGTTCTTGATTCTTTTAGGCGGTGAAAAATTGTCTTCGGAATAGGAAATTCCGAATTGCATATACGATTTTGCAAAAGCTGATTGTGCTCAAAGGAGTGGTTAGGACAACTGCCTAACCTTCTCTCTCTCTCTCTCTCTCTCTCTCTCTCTCTCTCTCTCTCTCTCTCTCTCTCTCTCTCTCTCTCTCTCTCTCTCTCTTTAAACGTAGATACTTAATATTTGTTGTTGAGAAAGGATAGTGATGTAGTTATGGAACTTCTGTAATGTTCACATATATACATACAGTATATACACCTATCTTATATATATATATATATATATATATATATATATATATATATATATATATATATATATATTATATATATACGTACATACATATATATATATATACATATATATATATGTAGATATATATATATTTATATATATATATATATATGTGTGTGTGTGTATATATATATATATATATATATATATATATATATATATATATATACATATATATATATATATGTATATATATATATATATATATATATATATATACATATGTATATATACACATACATAAACATGTGTAAGTATTTATGTATACATATTTGTGTATGCATATATTTAGCGCCCTAATTACCTTTTCATGTGATAAGTGGTGTTGATAGACTGATTGTCTTTAGTTTTATTGTCTTTTGGGGGAAGTTTAATTGACCCAGACCTTTTTTAACCCCCGTTAAGAATTCTTCAATAGATCATATCGGCAATCGGTGAGAGAATCAAGTCAGGAAAGCCCT
>NC_090754.1:48761774-48764274 GCF_036898095.1 Palaemon carinicauda
GGGAAGGCGTTTTAAGTGCATGTTTCTTGGCTCCAAAACAATGGTAGTAAATTGGAATTGTCAATGGTGAATGAATGGAAGTAATCTGTCGTTATTTTAATATGTGCCGCTTTAAGACGATCAATCCATAGATTTGAATTCCATAAAGTTACCTTTGTAAAACTTCTATTATTTCTTAATGCTACCTTATTATTATTATTATTATTATTATTATTATTATTATTATTATTATTATTATTATTATTATTATTATTATTACTTCTAAGCTGCAACCCTAGTTGGAAAAGCAGGATGCTATAACCCCATGGGCCCCAACAGGGAAAATAGCCTAGTGTGGAAAGGAAACAAGGAAAAATAAAATATTTCAAGAACAGCAACAGCACCTAAACAGAAATCTCCTATACCAAGGGTGGCCAACCTTATGTTTCCTATGCACCAATTTTTTTCACTTCTAATTCAGATGCGCCACACAAACTTTAACCCCCTTTCAATCCCTCAACTATGGTGATTTGGACATATTTGGCTTTGATACATATAATAATATGATATCTATATATATATATATATATATATATATATATATATATATATATGTCTTTATACATATATATATATATATATATATATATATATATATATATATGTATATGTATATATAAATATATATATATATATATATATATATATATATATATATATATATATATATATATATATATATAATATATGTATGTATATATATATATATATATATATATACATAATTATATGTCTTTATACATATATATATATATATATATATATATATACAGTATATATAGATATTCATATTTATATATATATATATATATATATATATATATATATATATATATATATAAATGTGTGTGCGCACGGACAGATGTAGCAGCTGTAAAGGAAATGATTTAACATGGATACAAAGTAAAGTGTACCTACTTTATTGACACTGAATTTGCATTGATAATATTCATTAGTTATTCCTGAAAGTACTAATAAAAATATATGAACATAATTAGCAGTTTTAAAGAAAAGTAATTTCACATGCAGGAAAAATAAACATAACTATGTTTAATGAGACTTTTGACTTGGCCTTGCTTTCACTAAATCTTTAATACTAGCAGGTAAATTAGTAACTGAGAGCAACAGACAGTTCTTCAGATTTGAATCGGATAGTCGCGACCTCACTTCTTGAACATTTTCATGGATGAAAATATTTGCTCGCATCTGTATGTTGTTACAAAGCTACAGGCATAACTTTGGGTAAATTTTCTAAATTCTGGAAAATGTTCACTTGTTTATAATCGCAAAAAATGAGCATTTCAGATGCACTTGGGAGTGAGGAAAATTCATTAAATTTACTCTTCAGCACTGAATTTGTTTTTAGACCAATAAGCTCCATCTGTATATTACTAGGCATCTTTAGAATGCTATGTTCAGTAAGTGAAAATGGATTTATAAATGCAACCATGCAATCTTCTTCAGCAAAATCACTAAAACGACTATCAAAGGCCTCTCGTAGTAATATGATTTTTTCAATGTATTCTGTAACGTTGGTATATGATTAAGGTATTATATATGTCTAAAATCTAACACATATATAGAAATTTTGAATAATTAAAGAAAAAAATGCAGGACATAGCTGAAGGTCCCCTTAAATTATTTTTGTATTTTTTTCTAATAATCAGTAGTATTTTTCGTATTATTTTTTTATGAGCGGGCTTGGTTTTTTGTATTATCTCTGGGGTATAGTGCGCCACTTGTAATCGTGCAATGCGCCACTGTTGGCGCATGCGTCATAGGTTGGCCACCCCTGTCCTATACAAACTATAAAAACTTAAACAAAACAAGAGGAAGAGAAATGAGATAGAATAGTGTGCCCGAGTGTACCCTAAAGCAAGAGAACTGTAACCTAAGACATGGAAGACCATGGTACAGTTTCTCTTAATGTTACATTAGCAAGGTTACATTATTTTACCCCAAAGTTACCTTAACAAAGTTTGGACTATTTCCCAAAGTGTCCTGTTACATTAACAAAGCTTGTACTATTTCCTATGCTTACACAAGTGAAGCTTGTATTATTTCCCATGTTTACCTAATTAAAGCTTGTATTAATTCCCATGCTTACGTAAGTGAAACATTTATTATTTCCTATGCTTAACTTGGCAAAACATTTGTTATTTCCTATTCTTACCTTAGCAATTCTTGCATTGTTTCCTAAAGTTATATTAGCAAAGCACGTATAATTTCGAAGAGTTGCATCAGCAAAGCTAGTAATATTTCCTAAACTTGTCTAACGAAAGGTAGAATTATTTCTTAAATTTACCTAAGCAATACTACTTGTAATGTTGTCATTAACGTTTACTTACATAAGTGAAATTTCATTAATTTTATTCACTAAGGCATTTAAGGCGATTATTTTATTTTAAAATTTTAAAACATGACCTGAATTTAACTTTTTGTTTGATGGGGTTTTACGAAT
>NC_090754.1:48769274-48771309 GCF_036898095.1 Palaemon carinicauda
TCTGCGCTCTACAAAGTGTCCCTCTAGTTTATGTTATTTTGGTGAGGTAATGAAACTCGTTAAAAATGACTATAACTTTTCTCTTTACAGCGTTTAGTACCCCTCGAAAAATATGAATCCATTCTGGCAAATTTTACCGAGTTTCAAACGTGCAAATTAGTAGAACAATTTGCAATTAAGATGCAAAGTATATTAATTGCTCCATTTACTTACTTAGCTAGTCAGCCGGGACACTTGCAAATTTGATACCCAGCTGGTAAAATTAGTGAAACGTTTTCTGCGTATAATTTTGCAATTTATCAAAATTTGAGAGAATAAAAGTTTCCCTGATTTTTAAGCACCACTTAAGATGGTAATTTTTGTGATGCCATTAACAGTTGAGTGGAGCATGCATATTAGCTACACACATACATAAACACACACACACACACACACACACACATATATATATATATATATATATATATATATATATATATATATATATATATATATGTATATATATATATATATATATATATATATATATATATATACAGTATATATATATATATATATATATATATATATATATATATATATATATATATATATATATATATATATATATATATATATAAAGACCACGAAAAATATTGAGTTAGTCCTGACTAGTTTCGTTTTTGAGGTCGTCTTGAAGAAGTCAAAGATGAAACTAGTCAGGATTCATTCAATATTTTTATTTCCCCTGTGGTGTTTTATAATCTAAGCATCACGTGTCCCTGTGAGTTTTACGCATATATACTCTATATTTAGTGTACGTACATGCATACTTCTTCTTTGTCTGCATCTTTTCCCACCTTTATGTGGGGTCGATGTTTCTGGCCAGCGTTCTCCATCTACCTCTGTCCCTAACTTCATACACACACGCACACACACACACACACAAACACACACACACACACATATATATATATATATATATATATATATATATATATATATATATATATATATATATATGTGTGTGTGTGTGTGTGTGTGTGTGTGTGTGTATGTGTGTGTGTATGTATGTATGTATGTATGTATGTCCATCTATGTTATATGCGTGAAATATTTGACCAAATGCTGTTCATGGCACTGTTGTTTGGATAGGTTATTATAATTCATGATTGAGTAAAGCTAAATATTTGTTAAATGAAAAATATTTAGCCACAGTCGTTTTAATTATAACGTCAGTATTTGTGGAGAAGAGCACGCATCTTGACCTTAACCTTATATATAGGCCATATGGTATTTACCATTGTTATCATCGTTATTATCATATCTATTATGCCCAATTATTATGTTTTTTTTGGGGGGGGTGGGGTGGGGGGGGGGGGCAATTCTTTGTCATTTTCTAATCTACCTTCTCTTTTCGTAAATTTTAGGATGCTTTGCACTTTCAGAATCCTGAGCCTTTAACTACATCTTTTGAAGTTCTTTATTAACGCTTTCCAATTACACATTTAAACCTTTTGGTGGAATACATTGTTTTCCAGAATTCCGTCCATTTTCGACTGTCAAATATTAAGCTCAAAAGGTGTGGTCTAGTTTGAATAAGAGTGAGACAGATATTGTAGTCTCTTCAGCCTTCATGACTGGAGATTTACTGTTTATATCTTTAATTTTGTTTAATATGGTTTTCAAGACTTTTTGCACTATCCGATAGTGATCTTACTTTGCTGAAATTATTATTATTATTATTTGCTAAACTACAACCCTAGTTGGAAAAGCTAGATGCTCGAAGCCCAGTGGCTCCAACAGGGAAAATAGCCGAGTGAGGAAAAGAAGCAAGGAAATATAAAATATTTTCAGGACAGTAACAATATTAAAATAAACATTTCCTATATAAACTATAAAAATGTTAACAAAACAAGAGATAGAGAAATTAGATAAGATAGTGTGCCCGAGTGTACCCTCAAGCAAGAGAACTCTAGCCCAAGACATTGGAAGACCATGGTACAGAGGCTATGGCACTACCCAAGACTAGAGAACAATGGTTTGATTTTGGAGT
>NC_090754.1:48781809-48786809 GCF_036898095.1 Palaemon carinicauda
CTTTTCCAACTAGGGTTGTAGCTTGGATAGTAATAATAATAATAAAAAAAAAAAAATAATAATAATAATAATCAAGCAGGATAATTCCCTAGAGATTGATCATATATACATATGATCAGCGCCCAAGCCTCTCTCTATCAAAGCTAGGACTAAGGAGGGCCAGGCAATGGCTGCTAATGACTCGGCATATAGACCTATAGGCTCCCCCAAACACCCCATCCTTAGCTCACAAGGATGGTGAGGTTGAAGCGACCAAAGGAACTAAGGAGTATGAGCAGGACCTGAAACACCAGTCAGGGATGTTACCGCATCAGCCACAATTTCTCCGCCGTTTGACAAATGGATATAAAGGTTTTAGTGATGAGTTTGTTCCCGTCCTTTATTTAAGATTTGAGTACGCAATTGTAAGAGAACGAATGCATATAAAACTAGAAGGGCACTCAGTAGAGCGCATACATCCGCCGCGGCAGATTATTTCTCAACCTTTTTTTTTTTTTTACCGTGACTTTGACGTTCCAAAATTTAATCATTACAAGCATTTCACATAGCAGTTAATCATAGCAAGTTTCATTACGATTGAAGTCGTGGCCAGGAAGCTGTTCACAAACAAACACAAACACACACACAGGGGGTAAAACACAACCTCCTTCCAATTTCGTTGGCGGAGGTAATTACGGGTAGATCACTGCAAATATTTAATGTTAAAGATGAATGTATTCGGATACTCGGTTAACTTTTTTGCAGTATATAGTAGACAAAAAGGATATATAGAGGATGTTAGCGATGAAGTTCTATTTTCGTCCTTTTTTTTAAAAGATTTATTTCTGGGTAAGCAGTTGCAAAAGTACGGATGCATCTAAAATTGCTGGTAAATCATTGCAAGATTTTAATGTACATGAAGGATGTATATGAAGAAAATAACTTTAAATGATTGATGTTACTAATGGGAAACTTAGAAGATAAGAAAAAATAAAATGTGCATTAATTAATAAACTTTTAAAAAATAAAGTAAATTAACATGCTTGAACCATGATGTAATAATGACCAAATTCTAGATTACAAAATAAAACGTAAAATGTCACTTTTACGGTAGAGATAATTAGAGGAATTTTGCTTAGAAAAGATTTACCAAGATATAGAGAAATAAAAAAAACTATAAACATATGAAAACACTTATTCTTGTGTCTGGTCTGGTCTGGATAGATTGCCTTACCGTGTGTAAGACACAGGTTCTTGCTTTTGACACATAACCCTTGAAAGAAATAAAACTTAAAATTGTGTTTCAAAATATTCTTTTTTTATCTGGTAAGAGGCTTGTATATAAATTTCCCCACCAACAATAACAAAATCAAAATAATAAGACATATAAAATTTCTATCTACTGTATATTCCAAATCAAGGCTAAATCAAAATAATAAGACAAAATTTCTATCGACTGCATATTCCAAAGCAAGGCTAAACTTATATCAACACGGCGAGGAAGACAAATTGAAAGGAAAAACGCATCCAAAAAATAGGTTGAATGCAAAATAAAGAATCAATCTCAAGTCCTCCGAGAGACTTTTCCTCTGACGAATGTATTTGGGCCATGAGACGTGTTTAGCATCTCGTAAGGTAAAAGATGCAGCTTCTCCTCATCTCCACAGAAGACTATTCCCTTACCGATCGAACGGGATAAACGATTTCACGACTTTCCGCATTCACAATGACTTAGGATTCTTAGTCGTCTATCTATTAAGGCAATGTTTCTCAAATTATTATTATGACTAGTTTACGCAACCTGTCAAAAATGAAGGATATATATTTAGATAGATTAAACCTTTCCCATCTACTCTTCCTTTCCTACCTACAACCATATGGTTCGGAAATTTGTGGGAGATTGTGTTTTCCGAGTGAAATTCTCGGGGTACATCCCCTCACGATGGTATGACTACCCCCTCTTCACCCCCTGCCGCTCAGCGTGAAAGGAAAGATACATATACTGTATACATTATATATATATATATATATATATATATATATATATATATATATATGTGTGTGTGTGTGTGTGTGTATGTATGTATGTGTATATATTTATATTTATATATATATATAAATTATATATATATATATATATATATATATATATTATATATATATATATATATATATATATATATATATATATATGTATATATATATATATTACATGGGGGAGAATTAATATTATTGATAGATAAGCAACATCCATAGTTGGAAAACAAGGATGCTATAAACCCAAGGAAAAATAGCCAAATGAGGAATGATAAGAAGGAAATAATTCAACTACATAGATAAGTAATAGATAAATAATGTATATTATATATAAACTAAGAAGAAAAACTCATGCCAGCCTACTCAACATAAAAACATTCGTTGCAAGTTTGGATTCCACAGATTCCACCGATTCAACTGCCCGATAGGAAGATCATTCCACGACCTGGTCACAGCTGGAATAAAACCTCCAGAGTGATTCTGACACACTGATTTATAATGGATGTTAGTCTTGAAGCAATATTACCATACCTTTTAAAAGGAAACTTTATAGGTAAATACTTGTAAAAGCATGATTACAATGGTCATGGAAAATACCTGAACCACGTTATGGGATTGACAAAAATTTCAAAAGAAAAATAAGGGAAATAAAATCCGGAGAAAATTTAACTTTTGTAAAAGAAAGTTCAGTTACAGAGAAATGAAAGCCAAGGACAGGAAAAATAGTATTTTTTGAATGGCTAAACCTGGAAAAAATTATAGTGAATTACCTTTTAAATTTTCTTAGGATGTTCTCCAAATTTTGGATTGTTTTTAAATTTTCACAAAGTTAATACCAAATTTATGCTCAGGAAAATAGTAATAACACTTATTCCCCATATATCTATCTATCTATCTATCTATATATATATATATATATATATATATATATATATATATATATATATATATATATATATATAATATATATATATATATGGGAGTGAGTATGACTTCATAGCAATGGACGAAGTCTTACCTCGAGCAAACTAAAATTTACAATTGCATAATGATATTAATCTTTAAAAAAAAAATACATCAAAACTCTGAGGGGAAAATATGCTTACCCCAGACCAGATCTCCAAGCTATGACTTCAAATAACATTAGGTATACGATGTGATGAATCATCTTAATAAAGAACTGCAGTGAGCTAAAACAAAAAAAAAAAAAAACAAAAAAAAAAAATCAATATTTAGAAAAGCTCTCGGCAAGGTGAATTCACTGTCAACCCAAAAAGAATACATCATTATTAGGTTCCCATTATTTCTAGTTAGTACGAATAAGAATCTGCTTTTATTTTTCATTTTTGAAGGGCACTGGAGGGAAAAAATTCCCAAATGTCATTTCTTTACACATATATAAAAATTAGAGAATGCGGAAGCAAAAAAGTGAACTGTCGGCTCTCTGATTAAGGTAATGGCTGACTCTGGTCAAAGTAAGAATTAGGGTTAAATGAGATTAACCATATTAGCTTTCACGGATAATAGTATTCCAGGTACAAACGTTCACGGAGAATAATATTGCACAAAACGTTCAAGGGAAATAATATACTTTAAATGGTACTCCAAACGCGTAACATGTACATTCATATACCAAGGCACTTCCCCCAATTTTGGGGGGTAGCCGACATCAACAAATGAAACAAACAAAAAGGGGGACCTCTACTCTCTACGCTCCTCCCAGCCTGACAAGGGACTCAACCGAGCTCAGCTGGTACTGCTAGGGTGCCACAGCCCAACCTCCCACATTATCCACCACAGATGAAGCTTCATAATGCTGAATCCCCTACTGCTGCTACCTCTGCGGTCATCTAAGGCACCGAAGGAAGCAGCAGGGCCTACCGGAACTGCGTCACAATCGCTCGCCATTCATGTACTAAGAATAATATACTGAACTGTACTGAAAACGCAACAACTGTAAATTTGAAATATGGTAAAGGAATCTATTTCAAGATGGTATATTAACATTGGCAATGTTACTACCAACACAAGAAATCGTGAATTATGGTGTTGAAAAAAACTCATTGTAGGAACACAACAAAATTCATGCATATTACATGGAGGGTATAAATGTCGTTCTGAAAACTGATCAGGGTTAAAAATGACTATCTGGACAAAGAAGTTCTCATTGTCACTGCACTTTCGTTAAGTGTATGTGTTTGGCAATGACAAGATTGTCATCAGATGAATGCGAATGGCCCTTGGGCATGTTTCGGATTGGCACATCAAGCAGGATTATTACCAAAAGACTGGCCTGAACATTGGCGGTTCCTGTTGGTCCCCGTTTAATGGATAGCCTGAACATTGGAGGTCCCTGGCAGTTCCTGTTTGATGGATGGCCTGAACATTGGCGGTCCCTGGAGGTTCTTGTTTGATGGATAGCCTAAACATGGGCGGTCCCTGGTGGTTCCTGTTTGACGGATGGCCTGAAAATTGGCGATCTTTCTTGGTTAAGATTTGATGGTGGAATGAAGGCACTCAAATCGTCTAGCAAGAATCCACCAGATTTATTCTAGCGACAAAACGTTCGGAAAGAGAAATTTCACAAAGAAACCTTGACGCAAGAAACTGGTTTATATGATCGGAATTCGTCTAACATATTGAACTCAAATAACAGATCATTAACAGATCTATCCCTAATTTTGCATATCGTTCAAAAAAATTTACACCAACTATTAGAGCGCTAACACTTAATTTTTCATTTAAGGTCACTCACTACCCATAACATTTTTGTTAAAATAATAATTCTAATAATTTTAAAAATAATAATCTCATTCATTCTTAAATACTAAAAATTTCTATAATGCTAATACTAATAATAATTTCAATGATTCTAAAAACAATAATAATTAAAAAAAAAATTAATAAAGGATGCAGATAATTTGTTTAAAAATCCGTTGTCTGGATCGTTTTCCCAATAGACATTCTCGCAAAATACTTCCCAT
>NC_090754.1:48791809-48794309 GCF_036898095.1 Palaemon carinicauda
TCTTCTTCTTGCTTTCTTAAAGTTTTTTAAAGTTTATTTAGAAAATATTAATTTTGATATTGTTACTGTAATCAACATATTTTACTTTTCTTGTTTCCTTTCCTCACTGGGTTATTTCCCCTGTTGGAGCCCCTGGGCTTATAGCATCCTGCTTTTCCAACTAGGGTTGTAGCTTAGCAAGTAGTAGTAGTATTAATAATAATAATACTAATACTACTATTACTACTACTACTACTATTACTACTACTACTACTACTACTACTACTACTACTACTACTAATAATAATAATAATAATAATAGCGAAACAAAATGAAACAAATGTGCCATCATCATAAAACACAATAAAAGCAGAATCTTCAATTAAAAGCGAAAATTGTTATTTCCTTAGAGCAGGCCAGTAAACAAACGAACAATATAAACTAGCAAGAATAATCCTCGAGGATATTCTATCATTCCAAGAAAGAAGAATTCATTAAATATTGCATCACGCTAAAAAGAACGCTCCAACAATCCGTCGGTCGACAATTAAGGATAAAAGGAGAGACAAATACACCGACGAGAGACAGACAACAAGAACAACCACCAAATGAGAATGGGAAAACGGCAGGGCAAAAAAATGTGTATTTGTCTTCCGAGAACGACGTCATTAGACTCGAAGGAGAGAGAGAGAGAGAGAGAGAGAGAGAGAGAGAGAGAGAGAGAGGAGAGAGAGAGAAGAGCGTTCCCCCCTCACAACGCCGGCCCATGCAACTAGTTGTGGTAATTGAAGAGGGGACGGAGGGTGGGGGGGGGGGGGGGCTAAGGGAAGGGGGTACTGTTTGTGGGGGGGGGGTAAGGATAAGAAAAAGGAGTTTGAGGGTTTAGGAAGGAGAAGACGGGGGATGGTGAAGAGGAGGAGGATAATGATAAAGATAGTTTAATAAGGTTGAGATAGAAGTTGAGGAGGAGGAGGATGGAGGAGGATAATGATAAAGATAGTTTAATAAGGTTGAGATAGAAGTTGAGGAGGAGTAGGAAGAGGAGGAGGAGGAGGATGGAGGAGGATAATGATAAAGATAGTTTAATAAGGTTGAGATAGAAGTTGAGGAGGAGGAGGATGGAGGAGGATAATGATAAAGATAGTGTAATAAGGTTGAGATAGAATTTGAGGAGGAGTAGGAAGAGGAGGAGGAGGAGGAGGAGGAGGATGGAGGAGGATAATGATAAAGGTAGTTTAATAAGGTTGAGATAGAAGTTGAGGAGGAGGAGGATGGAGGAGGATAATGATAAAGATAGTTTAATAAGGTTGAGATAGAAGTTGAGGAGGAGTAGGAAGAGGAGGAGGAGGAGGAGGAGGATGGAGGAGGATAATGATAAAGATAGTTTAATAAGGTTGAGATAGAAGTTGAGGAGGAGGAGGAGGAGGAGAAGGATGGAGGAGGATAATGATAAAGATAGTTTAATAAGGTTGAGATAGAAGTTGAGGAGGAGGAGGAGGAGGAGGATGGAGGAGGATAATGATAAAGATAGTTTAATAAGGTTGAGATAGAAGTTGAGGAGGAGGAGGAGGAGGAGGAGGATGGAGGAGGATAATGATAAAGATAGTTCAATAAGAAGGTTGAGGAAGATGAGGAGGAGGATAATGATAAAGATAGTTTAATAAGGTTGAGATAGAAGTTGAGGAGGAGGAGGATAATGATAAAGATAGTTTAATAAGGTTGAGATAGAAGTTGAGGAGGAGGAGGAGGATGGAGGAGGATAATGATAAAGATAGTTCAATAAGAAGGTTGAGGAAGATGAGGAGGAGGATAATGATAAAGATAGTTCTATGAGAAGGTTGAGGAAGATGAGGAGGAGGATAATGATAAAGATAGTTCAATAAGAAGGTTGAGGAAGATGAGGAGGAGGATAAGGATAGTATAATAAGAAGGTTGAGGAAGATGAGGAGGAGGATAAAGATAGTTTAATAAGAAGGTTGAAGAAGATGAGGAAGAGGATAAAGATAGTTCAATAAGAAGGTTGAGGATGATGAGGAGGAAGATTAAGATAGTTCAATAAGAAGGTTGAGGAAGATGAGGAGGAGGATAAAGCTAGTTTAATAAGAAGGTTGAGGAAGATTAGAAAAGCATGATAAGAAAAATGATACTAAAAGATTATCGGACGTGCCAATAAAATTCTAAGCGCTTTGAGATGGCGAAAAAAAGTAGATCCAGATCTAGAATCCAGATTATCTCCAAAATTTATGGGTTCGTCCATGACCTAAGAACTATCTGTGGTGAAATTTCATCAAAATCCGTTAAGGAGTATTGAATTAATCCTGTCCACAGACAGACACACAGATAAATATATGAACTAGAATCAGGATCCTGATAATAATAAAAATTTAATGAGGTCGTCTATCTATGGTGAAAATTTCGTCATAATTCGATAAGGAGTATTGACGTAATTCTGTCTACAGACACACAGAAAAATAAATAAACCGACTCGATTTTCTAACCTCCTTAGCGGGGTTAATAATCG
>NC_090754.1:48799309-48806809 GCF_036898095.1 Palaemon carinicauda
ATCACTACTAGGATTTTCCCAGAGAATTAAACCACAGGTTATCACAGAATTCTAACTTCTGGAGCGAGTATCCTAAAGGTTTCCCCTTAAGACATCGTGTAACAACAGGGGACACGCATGTATAGACGTGCCACATAGCTATCTACACCCCATATAGAGTTAACGCTTCAATATGGCGGACAGGGAGTGGCTGGGAGCTGAGCCGCAGCCAATCTAGATGTGGCGATATCGGTACTCGCGATGTAAACAGACGGACGCCATTGCTTTCGATGACGTCACGTCCATCCTCATTCTGAAAGTCTGGAGCTCGCTCATCACCATGATACAGCGGCGCAGGGCGGGACCTGATAACAGACAGGGTGGGTCCATCAGGACGCCATGGCTATCTCACCCAAAAATAGATTTTTCGCTTCGCTCAAAATCCGTTTTTTGGGCTCAAGCCATGGCGTCCTGATGGAAGAGTACCAGAGAATTAGTGTATCGTGGTAGACTTTTTCCCTTTATAATTGAGTGCTAAAACATTGAGCCGAAAGCATAGTGGTCTATACTAGAGCTACCGTGAGGCAGTTGCCTTCCTGCCCCCCTGGCATGGAAGTCCCCACGGGCTATGCTAAGATCAAAGTGGTCATGGGAAGGCTATTCATATAGGCTGAAGGAACAATGAGATCCATAAGATAAGTCAGAGCGATTTGGTATTCGCGTCGAAACAAACTTGAAGAAGTGGTGGTTGAACACTTCGTGTATGGAGTTGACTCATCTTCATAATTGAGTAAGTATTCGCTAAGGAAACTTACTTGCTCTATATAAATAAATGCCCGGAGTAAATCCTGGCATTTTCCTTAACCAGGAATAAAGGGTAATAAAACTATGACAATTAGTATATTTCATAGTAAGAAAGGAGCAAGGGCGACGCACAAGTAATAAAATAGACATTTTATTATATAATTGCAGGTAAATCAATACATGTCATGCAATAAATAGTAAAAAACATTTACATTGATAAAAATGTACATAGTCATAAAGGCGTGCTCTTGAATCTGAAAGGGAAGAATCAAGTATTAGTAGGCACTCGTTCTACGGAACGTTAGTCTTTATGTAACACACGTCATGCACGTGGCATGTAGCACTCATGTGGTAATCTACTATGACATTTCACCTGAGGTAAGAACAGTTAAAGAAAACACAAGGTGGTTTCTGCTTCACTACGTATCACTTGAGGGTCAACATAGGCACCCGACGAGTTAGAGTCCCTAATAACTCACTGTTCTAAGCAGAGTTCAGAGCAGGTTTCATAACACTACCTGCGGCTACCACAAAATGTTTCACTTCGTGCACTTGTTTCGCATAATGTTTAAAGAAAACACGCGAGGATTTCCAGCCTGTATAGTTCTTGAGGCTTTCGAAATCCATACTCTGAAAGAAATTCAGAGACGAAGCGACTTTCCTAGGATCATGACCAGCGGGTGTACTGTCTGGATCCGCTCTGCGAATGAAGTAGGTGATTTTTGCTCTCAATTGTTTCAGTGACAGGTCGCTGCCCGATGTTTCTCCTTTGAAGAGTTGGCCTCCACCAAAGTTTGAAGTTCTATGAAGATAGACCTTAAGGCTCTCTACTGGACATAGAGAGGCATCTTCCTTCAAGGGGCATATCCTCCACGGGCCCCATCGTTTGGTAGGTAATTCGTTCTTGCGAGAAACGTCGGATCAGGGAAGAGGGAGAGGTCTCCTGAATCGTTGAAAACGATATGTCCCTCTTCTCTAGATAGTGCCACTATTTCGCTGACTCGGGCTCCCGAAGCTAGAGCGAAGAGAAATATAACTTTCTGAGTCAGGTCCTTGAGAGGGCATGAATCATTGTCCAAGTTGGAGGCGAAGTGGAGAACTTTGTCTAGAGACCAAGTGATTGGTCTCGGAGGAGGTGCCGGTCGTAAACGGGCACAGGCCTTCGGTAGTTTGTTGAAGATGTCGCTAGACAGATCTATTTGGAAGGCGTATGACAAAGGTCTAGTCAAGGCCGATTTGCAAGTAGAAATCGTGTTGGCTGCCAAGCCTTGTCCATGAAGGTGAATGAAGAAGGACATGCAAAATTTTATGGTGATTTTCGAGGGGTTCTTTGCCTTGACAAAGGAGACCCATTTCCTCCAAGACGATTCGTATTGCCTTCTCGTGGATTCGGTCTTGTATTCCTCGAGGAAGTCTAGACTCTTCTTCGAAATCCCAAACCTTTTCTTAGCGGCTAGGGTGAGAAAATCATGAGATGAGGGTCCTTGATTTTCGATGAAGAAGCGAAGACAGTCGACTTCTGTATTTGCTGGGAGAGAACTGGGTCCGGGAGGGGGATCAGCGTTGGCTGCATCTCCAGGATCAAGGGGTACCAGTTGCTGTGGGGCCACTTGGGAGCCACTAGAGCTGCTGTCCCTTTGAAGGTTCTCAATTTGGAGAGGACTTTCAGCAGAAGATTGGTGGGAGGGAACAGGTAAATCTTGGCCCATCTGTTCCAATCCAAGGTCATGGCGTCCACCGCTTCCGCTTCGGGGTCCTCGTACGGGGCTACATATCGAGGAAGTTGATGGTTGTCGCTCGTTGCGAAGAGGTCGATCTGGAGTTCTGGGACTCTGTGAGAGATGAAGGAGAATGATCTTGCGTCTAGAGACCATTCCGACTCTATCGGGTTTGTCCGAGATAGAGCATCCGCTGTCACATTGCGGAATCCTTGTAGGTGAACTGCAGACAGGTGCCAATTCTTCCTTTCTGCCAGACGGAAGATTGTCAGGAGCACCTGATTTATCTTGGGCGATCTTGAGCCCTGACGATTGAGACAACGCACTACCACAAAGCTGTCCAGGGTCAGGCGAATGTGTATCGACGGGGGCGGGGAGAGTTTCTTCAGCGTCAGAAGAACCGCCATGGCCTCCAAGATGTTGATGTGAAACGTCTTGAATAGGGGAGACCAAGTGCCTTGAGCCTGTTTTTGGTGGGAGTGACCTCCCCAACCCTCCAACGAAGCATCCGTATGGATGTTGAGAGATGGAGGTGGGTGTTGGAGAGGAAGGGACCTTTTTAGGGCCCTCGCTTCTGACCACGGCTTTAGAAGAAGTCGAAGTCTGCTTGGGAGCCGTCTCTTGAGGTCTCTTCGAGCGATGGATGCGGAACGTCTCCAGACTCCCGCTGCATCCTTTAGCTGTGCACGGAGCACTGGGTTTGTGATCGAGGCGAACTGTAGAGAGCCTAGAACTTGTTCCTGCTGGCGTCTCGAGATCCGTTTGGATTTTTACAGTCGCTTGACAGACCCTGCTATTTCCTTCCTTTTCTTTGCTGGAATGGAAAGGCGGTGTGACTGAAGATTCCAGTGGATGCCTAACCATTGGAACTTCTGAGCTGGAGATAGACGAGACTTTTTCGCGTTTATCTGGAATCCCAGGTGTTCGAGAAACTGGGTAACTTTTCTGCAGGATTCTATACAATCCTCGGGCGAGGGCGCCCACACTAGCCAGTCGTCGAGGTAGGCCATCACCTGGACGTTTCGGATGCGGAGCTGTTGTACTACTGCGTCCGCTAGCTTTGTGAATATCCGAGGGGCCACGTTGAGTCCGAAGGGCATGGCCCGGAAGGCATAGCTTTTCCGTTGGAGTCGGAATCCTAGGTAGGAGGAAGCGTGATGGTTCATTGGTATGTGCCAGTATGCGTCCGCCAGGTCTATCGAGACCGTGAAAGACCCTCGAGGCAGGAGGGTTCTGATCTGTTGAAGAGTCAGCATCTTGAACTTGTTGTTCGATATGAATACGTTGAGGGGGGGATAAGTCCAGAATGACTCTGAGTCTGTCTGAGTCTTTCTTGGGAACACAAAACCGTCTCCCTTGGAACCTTGTGGACTTCACCCTTCTTATCACCTTCTTGTTCAAGAGGTCTAGCACATATTCTTCCAGGAGGGGGGTTGAACGTTGGAAGGATTGCCGGAAGGTTGGGGGTGGTTGCGCCCAGCTCCAGCCCAGACCTTTCTTGATGATGCTGTGTGCCCAGGAGTCGAAGGTCCAGCGATCCTGGAAGTGGCGGAGTCTTCCTCCCACCGGAAGCACTTCATTGCTTCTGGGGTCCCGAGGACTTGCTGCCTCGGCCGCTAGCTCCCTGTCCTCCTCTGCCTCTGGAGGGCCGGCGAGAGGAATCTCTGCCGGAACCCCTGCCTGAGCTTCTACCCTTGGGACGTAAGGTAGTGGAGTGCTGCTCGAAGGCGGGATTGAAGGCCGGTGATGAGGACAAAACCGGCTGTGGGACCAAATGAAAGGTCTGTGGCGGCTGAGCGGCCACTTGGCGAGTAGCATGTGCCGGAAACTAACGTCTGTGCTGACGTTGCTGGGGTCTATGCTTCGACTGCTTCCTCTTAGGCTGAGGACCGTCATCCTGAGAGGGCTTTCTCTTCCTAGACATGCCCCATTTGTTGAGAAGGTTCCTGTTCTCAGATGCGGCCTTGTCTGTGATCTCTTTCACTAGATCAGACGGGAAGAGGTACTTGCCCCAGATGTTGGAGGCAATTAGTTTCCGGGGTTCGTGTCTGACAGTGGCACTGGAGAACACGAATTCTCTGCAGGCTCTACGAGCTCGCATGAAATGGTACAGATCCTTGACTAAGGTTGCCATATGAGATTTGGCAAGGACCATGTAATGGTCAGGGACTCTGGTGTCACCAGCCATTACGTCCATCTGGACCTGGAGAGTGAGAGATGCTGCCAGCTTCTCCTTCGTTTCCTGTTCCCTACGAAGGAGGTGTTCGTTTAGCTTGGGTCCGGATACGCCTCAAAGCGGGGGAAGAACTCCACTTCTTCCAGGGGTATGGAACCGATCTTATCGCTGACGAAGGTCTTGTCATCAGCGATGCCCATATGCTCGGCGAACCGCCACGGATTGTCGCTCGAGCATGCGGGGAGGTCCTTGATGGAGATTTTGCGAGATTCCTCGGAACCTCCCATCGACCGAATGATCTTGTGAGTTTCTTGGAGCTTCTGCTCCATCACGGATTCAATGAGCCGAATCATATCCTGTGCCGTAGGTAGAGGAGTCGTGGTGGAGGACGTAGATGGGAGAGACACTTCCGAGGGTGTAGGAGTAGGAGGGGGGATGGAGGGAGGGGCATCCTCCTTATCGGACTCGGTATATACTACCCGGTCCTCTTCTTCATCATCCTCCCCTTCACCCTGGGCCATAAGGGTTTTCTCGGTGTCCTCCGAGATCTCTGACATGTGTTCATCATGTTCTGAATCCAGGTGACAATCATTCATGGACTGAGCCATGACAGTATCAGGTTCCACTGTGATCTGGACGACGGGGATCTGTTCGACTGGGACCACTGAGTCTGGTGAGGCCTTTGGGAACAGCAAAGATCTCATTTCTTCTGTGGCTAGGTATGGTCCAATGGCGTTCTTTTGAAAGCCACGTACCCTCTTGTGTAGGTTGTCCCGAGCAGCGTCCCGAATCTCCGCTGAGGGAGGATCATAGAATGCTTTCTGTAGGCATTCTTGGCAGACCGAACAGGTGGTGGGGCCCCAGTACTTGAGATCCCCTCTCTTGTGAGCACAAGGGGCGTGTGTCCTACACGCCGTGTGTCCATAGAAGTGTGGCCGACGGACCGCGCAGAAGTCGTGGTCACACTTGACGTACTCCTCCTGTAAAGGAAAGAGACGATGAGTATTGTAGAGTCATAATATGGCTCGTATATAAAGTTAATTATTAACAAGTTAATATTAACATAAGTTAATTGTGATGCACAGAAGGGTGGGTGAAAGGAGACAGACGCATGCCTCGTGTAACCCGCCCGGCTGGTTGCCGTAGCATCAGACAGTCCCAGGTGGCCGTAGGCCTCCATGGAAGGTGTCTTGATAATGGGAATTCCATTTAGAATTACCATATTATAGACTAGGCTTGAAATCTTATCAAGAAAGTCTGGGGATCATGAGATCCTAGTAAGGTTCCGGCAACCAGACGTGCCAATTACACGTAGCGTGCTGGAAAGATGAAACACGCAAGAAGACAGAGTGAAAACTGAACAAAATGTACGATTCCGTACCAGTTTGTCTGCGTTAACAAGCCGTCTAGGTGCGGTTTTTAGGAGCTATCGCTAGTAAAGATAGCTGAGAGAAGGGGTGCAAGGCATCTTGCCGCCTCCGGACAGGTCCGGCATACCCCCGGCACGCCGGAAGCCGCTCGAGCAGAGTTTCTGGCATTCAAGAATGATCATTCTATGGTCAAAAGAAGCCAGGGTGGCGGCAGCCGGTAGCGGCGGCCGCCGGCAAGGAGCGGCGGTTCCGGCAGCCGGAGGCAGTCGGAGGGTGACAGGGGTAAGGATAAAGGAGCATAGCCGGGGCCGGGGGCCGGCTGCTAGTGCCGGCACTCCGGGAGGGGTCGGCAGTGTGCCGAGGCTATGAGGGAATGGAGAGACCACGGCGGTAAGCCGGCGGTCGGCGGCGATCCCCCGGCACTCGGGGGAAGGCGGCAAGGATAAGGAAGTCACCCGTAGCGGCGGTAATGCCGGGGTAGAGGCAGCAGGGGACAAGCACCAAAGATGGAGGTGGGATGGCAAGGCTGTACTAGCCTAGTCAAGACACCTCTGGAAAAGGTACCACCATGATAGAGGTGAATCTATCATCCTAAGCAGGGGCCGCAAAGACCGGGGGCTAAGGCAGTCCAAAAGAGGACAGGGTGTACCCAAAGAAGGGGTGGAGACTCTTCATGTCGACCAAATGATAACTGACTCCATAGCACTATGGAGGGTCTATGTATCAGAGCGGACAACACTGGGAGCACCACGGGGTCCAGCACTCCAGCCTAGGGTGGAGTGTAGGACAGGGGACATATGAAGCCTAACCTACTGGTAGGTTAGGCTAGGCAAGAGATAGGTTGGGGGGGGGGAAAGGGTCTTCTTATAAGAAAGGATGGGTTATGCACCAGAGCGGCCACCTAGGAAGGGAGATGCACACCCTAACCTATAGTAGGTGGACCAACTGAAAAACGGTGCACGCGTATATTTCAGCAAGGTACATAAACCAGCCCTTTCAACCTAACCTGGATTAGGGTTGTTAGACCCTAATCAAGGAAGGGAGAAGACGTATCGCAAGGAAAAGGTCAAGGACCGATTCAGCTTAAAGGAGGGGATCCTACCTTTAAGGTCCGCAACACTAAGGGAGGGGTCATTCCCTTAGGTGGGGAGGCGATACAGTACTCTGAGGAGTCTTGTCCTATCACATGTAATAGGATACAAGATTACCAGAGGGAAGCCCTAGGGCTAGGGATGAAGAGAGCATATAGGGGTCCTATCATAAGGTTAGGTTAGCAAGGCACTCAAGATAACCTACCCCCTATATGGTCCCTGAAGGCGAAAAACACTTGCATCACTGTCAATGGTATTGTAAAATAATGCCAATATCTTCATAACTAACACTAGGATCACTGAAATATCATGCATTAACACTGGAATAGGCTCACTGGCCTAGGGGCTAATCAAAGCCTACA
>NC_090754.1:48811809-48814309 GCF_036898095.1 Palaemon carinicauda
ATGATGGAGTGTTTTTGGAGCTTATAGGTCTATCTGCTGAGTCATCAGCAGCCACTGCCTGACCCTTCTTGGTCCTAGGTTGGGTAGAGAGTGGGATTGAGCACTGGCCATATGTAATATGGTCAGTCTCTAGGGAATTGTCCTGCTTGACAGGCAACGTGACTGTCCCTTGCCTCTGCCATTCATGAGTGGTCTTAAAACCTTTAATGTTTCCCATACACCGTCATCTAAGATAGTGGTACATTAACATGAAAAGAATTAGACTCGAACCTTGAACCTTGAGAGAGAGAGAGAGAGAGAGAGAGAGAGAGAGAGAGAGAGAGAGAGAGAGAGAGAGAGAGAAGCAGAGTAGCCACCAGGGCCTCGTATATCTACAATCTCCCGTTGCTCCTAGGAGATGTAGGATTACCCGATGTACTTTTATGAATAATACATTCGAGGTGAGAGACGAGGTGTTAGGGTAATTTGGTGTTTTTTTTTTTTTTTTCTTTTTTTTTTTTTAAATACAGGTCTTATGTACTTTCATCTCCAAAGAAGATGTGGACGTTATTACCCGATGTAAAATTTATCTAAAGTAAAGAGTCTATAGACATGAACATAAATATGAGTAAACATGGAGTAAGTGTTCTGTATACACAATATATATATTTCATTTCACGTCAGCATCTATAAATGAGTGTAAGAGATTGGATGAGATGGAATTCCAAAATATACAAGATGAAACTAGAAAAGCACTCTGAGGGTGCCGACCTCCACCACGGCAGCTTATAACTCGAAACCAGCTTGTCTTTCCCAGAATCAATTTAAACTGAGTATTTTAAGTCTGTGTGACAACCATGTGCAAACTCGGGGTTAAGGTTAGAGTTAATTCGGTCGACCCCTCTCTCTCTCTCTCTCTCTCTCTCTCTCTCTCTCTCTCTCTCTCTCTCTCTCTCTCTCTCTCTCTCTCTCTCTCTCTTATATATATATATGTATGTATATATATATATATATATATATATATATATATATATATATATATATATATATATATATATATGTATGTATGTATATATATATATATATATATATATATTTATATATATATATATGTATATTTAACCAAACACTATTTCTATACATATATATATATATATATATATATATATATATATATATATATATATCAAAACACTTTCTCTTTATATTATAGTAAATATGATGAGTTGTGACCAATTAAAAGCTGTTTCCAAAGTAGGTAAATATCCTAAAGGTTCAATTACTACGATAATTCAGAACTATGAAAAAGAAAATACACAGTTGTAGGATAGGAAACAAGTTATAAATGGTCCGTAGAATATTTAATGTTCGCTGATGATTTATTACTGAGGGGGGAGAGTGAGTAGAAACTACATAAACTTTTGAATGGGGCCTTACTTGTTTACAAAAGGAGAATTCAGATTGTGTAAATATGAGCAAGAGTAAGATTATAAGTGTTATTAAAAAAAAGAAAATAGAGTAATAAATATTAATACCGATTCTAGAAGATGAGATTTACAAGTGTTTAATATATATATATATATATATATATATATATATATATATATATATATATATATATGTATATATATATATATATATATATATATATATATATATATATATATATATATATATATGTACATGTATGTGTATATATACTGTATATATATATATATATATATATACATATATATATATATATATATATATATATACACATACATATATGTAAATATATATATATATACATATATATATATATATATATATATATATATATATATATATATATATATTATATATCCAGACACTTACTCTTTATTATATAGGAGGTCTTTCTCTTCGACTTCTCTAATTAGCCATCAATTGGAAAAACTTCCACCTTTGCTAATGTGTGTAACGTTTGTCTTTCTCTTAAAACTTTGCTTAGATAACGTTGATTGACGCAGATTCGCGTTTGTTAACGTCCTTCTAAAAAAAAAAAAAATCAGTGCCTGCTACGACCGAAAGTGCCATGCACCAACACGGCCCGGGAGTCTTTCAACTCTGACATTTCAACTTTATAAAGGACATTTGCTTGTGACAAAAGCCCAACTGCTGCCTGCTAAGCGTTTGTTGACTTTGTATTGGCAAGAGCTATTTGCCAAATATGTGCTCGACAAGATAATATGATTATTTTGATTAAGTTATCTACGTTGGAATTATTTGGATCTGAAATGAGGATAATATATAACCTATGCTGACCAATCATAGGAACTATAAAAAGATATAATGTAGAATCATGAGAATAAAACCAATAACCCCAAGTTATAGAGGCTATAACGAGTATTTGCATTTAAAATGAGGATAGTGTATAACCACTGCTGACCAATCATAGGAACTATAAAAAGATATAATGTAGAATCATGAGAATAAAACCAATAACCCCAAGTTATAGAAGCTATAACGAGTATTTGCATCTAAAATGAGGATAGTGTAT
>NC_090754.1:48829309-48834309 GCF_036898095.1 Palaemon carinicauda
ACACACAAAACATATACTCACAAATGTATAAAAATATATCTACATATGCAATCATATATGCAGTATATATGATGATGATGATGATAAGAGAAGGGCCACCGTTCAGTTTAGGGGATTTTTATAAAAATTCCTTTCAAGTTTATACACATTTTGATTAATTATGCTCTAAAGCAATCCTACAAATTAATATCTATAAGAATATCTATTGCCAATTATGAAAAACAATATTGATATATATTCTTAATTACTATGAATGTAAAACTAATAAAAAAATCAAATTTTAAATTAGCCATGCTACGAACAGTACAAAGGAAATTATACAGAGAAGCCATGCATGAAAATTATCAATCATATTACTGTGGAATTCAAGTTCAAAGGACCTGACAGTAGAAAGAATTTTGATCACCGAATAAATTAAAAACTACAATTCCTGTCGCACTGTGTAATCTGTGCATGAACATACGTGGTCGAGGGGGGGTTTAATGGATATCCGATTTATTATTATATATAAAATCCGTGGGTCTGCCCTAATCTTTCTACCTTGATGGTTGTGGTGGCCTATGTGGTAACGTCCTTGACAGGTAATCGCCAGACCCGGGTTCGAATCCCCCTCAAACTCGTTAGTTCCTTTAGTCGTTGCAACCTCTCCGACCTTGTGGGCTAAGGATGGAGGGTTTGGGGGAGCATATAGGTCTATCTGCTTAGTCATCAGCGGCCATTGCTTGGGCGCTGATCAAATGTATATATGGTTAGTCTCTAGGGCATTGTCTTGCTTGATAGGGCAATATCACTGTCTCTTGACTCGACCATTCATGGGCTGCCTTTAAACAGTATCCCTTTCCTAATGTATACGCGCATACTCACGTAGAATGATTTTATGCCTCTCATCAGAGTTTATACAGCGTATGACAGTACTATATAAAAGCTGATGCTGATCTTAAAATATTTAGTATTAATCATTCCTTACTTCTCTAGTAGTTTATTAATTTCCTTATTTAATTTTCTCACTAGGCCAATTTACCCGTTAGAGCCTAGTGGTATCCTGCTTTTCCTTCTACGGTTGTAGCTTGGGCATAATAATAATAATAATAACAATAATAATTATAATAATAATAACAATAATAATTATAATAATAATAATAGTAATAATAATAATAATAATAATAATAATAATAATAATAATAACAACAATTAATAGAATGTCTAATAAACCTGTTTTGAGCACGTAAATTGGACCAATTATATTTTTGTAGTTTTATAAAGATTAAATAATAAAATATTTAAATAAAGATTTGCTTGAAATAAAATAATCGCCATGGAAATGTGAAAATATTATTTTTTTGACATTATAAGAGAAATTTGGGAGCTTCAAATTTACTGTTGAAATTCTTAAAGGCTCCAATTGAAAAAGAAATTATCTTTTTTTCTAAATAAACAAATAGTGTGTCTGCTATATAGTGCAAGATTTAGTTATAATTCTTCATAAAATAAGTTAAGAAATTAACATTTCTCTATCTAGAGATATTGTAAAGAAAATAGGTATTCAAATTTATAGTAAAAACCTCTCAGTGATTCTTTAGGAGACTGACTGGACTAATGAACAACAAAGAGGAAGATATAGTGAAGTAAAGGGGTAATGTCTGGTGTAGAGAGAGAGAGAGAGAGAGAGAGAGAGAGAGAGAGAGAGAGAGAGAGATTATCAATATGCTGGAAGGTTTGATTGACAGGTAAACAAAGGCGTAGATGAAACTCTGCAGGCGTTGAGTGACAGCACAGACAGATATTTCTCGAGCCAATTGATGATTTCTGATTGGCGAAGCCTTGCAAGGTAACAAAGATCTTTGAACACACAAAAACATAATATATACAATAACATGTACAGAAAAATGGTAAATACTATTATTATTATTATTATTATTATTATTATTATTATTATTATTATTATTATTACTTGTCAAGCTACAACTCTGGCTCCAAATGGTCAATAATATTATTATTATTATTATTATTATTATTATTAATATTATTATTATTATTATTATTATTATTACTAGCCAAGCTACAACCTTAGTTAGAAAAGCAAGATGCCATAAGCCCAAGGGCTCCAAATGGTAATTATTATTATTATTATTATCATTATTATTATTATCATTATTATTATTATTACAAGCCAAGCTACAACTCTAGTTGGAAAAGCAAGATGCTATATGCCCAATGGCTCTAACAGGGAAAAATAGCCCAGCGAGGAAAGGGAATAAGGAAAGAAATAAAAGATGAGAAAAAATTAAAAATAAATTATTTTAAAAACAATAACATCAAAACAGATATGTCATATACAAACTATAAAAAGACTTACGTCAGCCTGTTCAACATAAAAACAAACTAATAATCGGTCATATAACTATAATTCAAACGTGTGTTTATTCATTGTATACCAAGTTTGAAAATTTTCAACAACCAATGGATTGGTACTTAATACTGCAATAACTGAATAAGAAAAATTACATATGATACCAATATAGTTTAAAATACATTTTGATTTCTTTAAAACTCAATTTTGACAAGTTTTCACTTTGTATTTCTGATTAATAACAACAAGAATTCAAGATACATCTGATAATCAATAATTTGAGCATATGGAATACACCTATTTTATCGTCATCATTTATGATAGGATCACTAATTCCATATTTTCTAACTGGATTATTAGCTGTAGATGGGTATTAATTAAACATAATGTATTTGGCTATAGTTTTGGAGTAACCATTATATTTTATTATACTCTGTACGGTTGATATTTATTTTTCCTTTGTTGATTGATTACATTTGCTTACCATAAATATGAATAAATATAATTTACATTATAATTTCCAATAATACTATCATAAATGTGAAATATAACCAAGTTGTAGAATGATCTTCCTAATTGGGTAGTTGAATCGATAGAATTTATTAAGTTCAAAATTGCAGCAAATGTTTTTATGTTGAACAGGCTGACATAAGTCTTTTTGTAGTCTATTTATGAAATATCTCTTTAGATGATGTTACTGGTTTGAAATTTTTCTCTGATCTTTTATTTATTTCCTTATTTCTTTTCCTCACTGGCCTACATTTTCCAGTCGGAGCCATTGGGCTTATAGTATCTTGTTTTTCCAACTAGGATTGTAGCTTAGCTAATAATAATAATAATAATAATAATAATAATAATAATAATAAGTGTCCTGTCATGTGACCATTCAGTCTATTTCAATCTTCAATCATTTTAATAAAGCTTCATATTAAACTATTCATACGTAAAGATGCTAGGTAGGCAATTTATTCCGATTTTTATTTTACTTCCTAACGTACTAATTTTTTTAAAAAGATAATATAGGTCTTCCCATTTTCTCCAATCTTTACCTAACCCCACCTATCCTACCCTACAGAATCGAAGACATTATCAATATTTTATTATAAATTGTTTACTTTTTATGAAGCTCGTTCACTATGACCATTTTTGTGTGCTTTACTTTCCCATTTACTTCAAAAATTCTTTGTATTTTAATACCATTTGTTATTCGAGCCAAGACGCTTCCAGGTAATGTGCAGCTCAACACCTATTCTCAATTTATTTTAATGAGGCACACTTGCACCGACTCGCAGGGGTGCCCTTTTAGCTCGGAAATGTTTACTGATCACTGAATGGTTAGAGTCATCTTGTCCAACCAATCAGCGATGAGGACACTTTTCCGAGCTAAAAGGGCACCCCTGCGAGTCGGTGCAAATCTGCCTCACTTAAAAAAATTGACTATAGTTAACTTTATTAATAGCTTTATAATAAAGAAGTTATTCTAACGTGTTCCTCAGAAAAATTCTGAAGACGTAATTGCTACATAGCTAAAGAAATATATGAATTGTAGCTAATGAAACTATTTACCTTGAATATTTGATTGCTATAAACAAGGGAATAAAGCCAGCTGACGATGTTGCTCTTCTGGAAACAAAAACACACTCGGTCCATATTGATCAATATCACACCAGACTTATTTGTACGGGAGTTGATTGCTTCTTTCTACAATAGATTCAACTGGATGATTGCTTCTATAGAGTGAAGGGAATCTCCCCTAAATAACAAAGAGCAAGTGTTTCACTATATATAAAAATATGAGTACATATATTTTAGCCAGTCACGCTAACTCTCCCAGTCCCTCGGGTGGGCAGAGATTGGGTAGTTATACCCTGGTGAGAGGGAGGTGCGTGTGTGAACATTTTCTAAATATTTAGCCGTTATTTAGACGGGGCGCGTACACTAGTTATAATACATATATATATATATATATATATATATATATATATATATATATATATATATATATATATACATACATACATATATATACATATATATATATATATATATATATATATATATATGTGTGCGTGTGCGTGTGTGTGTGTGTGTGCGCGTGCGTGTGTTAGTGCACACATACAAATGTAATCACACGTAAGAGTGCAATAATATACTGTAAGGCAGTTCCCTTAACATGAAGTCTCTTCAGAGAAACAACAGTCATTGCCCACTCTCAGCTGAATAAGGACAAACAGCCGTAATGACAATTTCCACAATTACCAGCAGCTTATAAATAATAATAATAATAATAATAATAATAATAATAATAATAATAATAATAATAATAATAATAATGATAATAAAAATAATAAAATAATAAAATAACAATGAAATAATAAAATAATGAAAAAATAATAAAATAATAAAATAAAATAATAAAATAATAATAAAATAATAATAAAATAAAATATAATGAAATAAAATAATAAGATAATAATAAAATATTAATAAAATAATAAAATAATAAAATAGAAAAATTAATAAAATAATGAATAATAATATTAACAATAATAATAATAATAATAATAATAATAATAATAATAATAATAATAATAATAATAATAATAATAATAAAGCCTCTAACAGTTATCAAACGCTCTTTGAGGAAGTA
>NC_090754.1:48839309-48854309 GCF_036898095.1 Palaemon carinicauda
CCAATTTTGATAGATATTTGATATCCAGAAAACGTCGGCCAATGTGAACCGTTGTTTTTTTTAAAGATTTTAACTTTTTAACCATTTTTATTTTTCTGCTCCTTAAGGATCCACCTTAAGAGGTTAATTTAATTCTAGGATCCTGAAGCTACCGGGGTTTACGTTGGACAATAATGCAAAGCCAAAAATACAATGTAGCTGATTCACGTGTTATATATGTCACAAAATAAAAATAAGAAAAGATGAGAATTGGAACAAGAGAAAAAAGTCCATTTTTTTCGATAAAAAGCAAATAAAAAAAAAGTTCGTTATGAAATGCAAAAAAAATATTTTTTCCTTAAAAATAGCAAAAAGAAAAAAAAAACAGCTGTTTTCGGTAAGAATCGCAAAAAATAGTTTTTTTTTTCGTTAAGATAAGCAAGAAATCACTATTTTTACATTAAGAGAAAAATTATTATTCTTTTCGTTAAGATAAGCAGAAATCACTATTTTTACATTAAAAGAAAAATTATTATTTTTTTCGTAAAAAATGCAACATACATGAACAGATCTCTCTCTCTCTCTCTCTCTCTCTCTCTCTCTCTCTCTCTCTCTCTCTCTCTCTCTCTCTCTCTCAAAATGGAAAATCTAAACCTACGGATCACAGACGCCATTTGGAGCAATTGCATGGATAATTCTTTACAAGGAAAAGAAAATTATATAAATAGTAGGAGAAACATTTACCTAATGGCATAACAATCCTATCCATTTGAGAAATAGGATGAGAGAAGATTTATTTCATTTTACGGTTCCGAGATGGATTCAGCATAGCAACTGCCTATTTCTTTAATGGGGGTGTGTGAGAATTTACTGCCAAAATATAATAGAACTGGTACACATACCCAATCCTGCATACACATGGCTGTATGTATGTCTTTATACAGACACCTTGTGTATGCAACCAGTTAATGATGGCTAAATATGTAGATTTGCAAACAAAAATATTTAAACCTTCCCACTCCCTCCCCCTTTCCTAACTACAACCCTTCTCCCTGGGTATGACTACTCCCTCTCCCCACAACTCGAGGGACAGGGAGAGACTGAGATGTTATACGTCTGGGATTGGAAAGAAATTATACATATATATATATATATATATATATATATATATATATATATATATATATATATATATATATATATATATATATATATACAGAGAGAGAGAGAGAGAGAGAGAGAGAGAGAGAGAGAGAGAGAGAGATCCTGGCACTTGCTCTTTATTATATAGTGGAGATGTGCGATGGAGAGTGTATACAAACTTAGAGAATTCCTGAAATTCCGCTCATTTATTATAATGCTATTTCCATTTACATATGTAAATAAAAGCTTACTAATGCACAGAAAATTCATGGTAATTTTTTATGGTTCTTTCCCAGTAAAACGTAAGTCGGGTTTATCTGCAAGTTAAATTCAAGGAATTTACTTTTTCGCCTTTGGGTCGTAGGCATAATTTTAGTTTATCAGCTGGATGCTTCAAAATTACAATATAGAAAGAGCAAATCTCTCTCTCTCTCTCTCTCTCTCTCTCTCTCTCTCTCTCTCTCTCTCTCTCTCCTCTCTCTCACGGTAAACGAGTTCAAAAATAAGTTAGACAAGATCATAAGAACGTTCTACTCTCTAAATGCTTAAAATAAATCGCCGTACCAAAGAGCAAGTGGAGTCTCCGCGGATGGACTAAAACGTCTTTAGGACATCCGAAATCCTTGTAATGCCTTGTAACACACTCTCTCTCTCTCTCTCTCTCTCTCTCTCTCTCTCTCTCTCTCTCTCTCTCTCTCTCTCTCTCTCTCTCTCTCTCTCTCTATATATATATATATATATATATATATATATATATATATATATATATATATATATATATATATATATATATATATATACATACATATATATATGTATATATATATATATATATATATATATATATATATATATATATATATATATATTACATATATATATATGTATATATATATATATATATATATATATATATATATATATATATATATATATATATATATATATAATACGTATCGCTTTCTTTATATTCCTCAAGTCACAATCTCATTACACATTTCGCAGGTAATTTCATCCTCCATCTTCAAAAAAAAATTAGTGTTCTAATAAAAAATGCCGGTGTGAAAATAAGGTGAAATCTCATATGAAATTAAGTATATGAAGAACCTCTCAATAAAATCTTCAAAATAATACAGATATATAAAACGCGAGTGTGTGGCTTTTAACATTTCCAACCCTTTCTCAACACCAATTCCTAAAATCGTAAATTCACATAATGTAATCATCTCTTTTTGAGAAGAAGAAATCAACGAATATTGTGTTTTACCGATTGAATAATGAATGAATGAGTGATTTGAAGTTCTCTGGCATCCTGACATCAAAGGTCATTGACGCCGATATCATTTATTATAAATAAAGTTTATAAGATTATTCAATTAAAACCAAAAAACTAAATATGTTATAAAAGTTAAATAGCATTAAGAAGACCTGCTTCCGATATAAATTCAAAAATGCCACTAGCATTGTACGACACATCATGCCCAAGCATCTTGGCAAGGATGAACCTAATGCTTGGATGTGTGCCCATTTGACTTTGAACCATATCGCAAGGAGCTTTCCTAGATTAGGGGAAAGTCCCTTTTGGGAAAATATCAGACATCTGAAAAGCAATCAAGATTGTATCAACATTAAACGGACACTTCGAAATGAAACTAGCCAAAGGGTTAAAAGAAATAATGAGCATAAATGTAATAAAACGCCCAATTATGAATGTATAAGCACATATGATTATGGAGTTAGCAAATAACCTTCAATCTTTCTTCCTCCCTTTCTTCTCACTCTTTCTTTGATGTTGTACTTATAAAAGAGTACGGTTCCTAGCAGCTGTAAATCTTTTAAAGAAAAAAAAGATGCCAAGGGAAGTTGTCAAGATGAAGAAAAGTCTTCCTATAAGAATCTAGAAGGAGACTTTAGCTCCAAGTCATTTTGCAGATATATAGAGGATTTGTTTCACTGAATCATCACGCGAGAGAGAGAGAGAGAGAGAGAGAGAGAGAGAGAGAGAGAGAG
Source organism: Palaemon carinicauda (assembly GCF_036898095.1). Lineage (NCBI taxonomy): Eukaryota > Metazoa > Arthropoda > Malacostraca > Decapoda > Palaemonidae > Palaemon > Palaemon carinicauda. The sequence goes on from NC_090754.1 coordinate 48,842,442, forward strand.
AGAGAGAGAGAAAGGTAGGGTGGGTTAAAGCAGGGGATCTCTTGGTTTTCGATATAACCCTTTTCACTGAAATTAACATAAATCTAGAACTCCATCATTCCCTTCTTATTGTCATTATACAAAATTAATGTAAAGGAAAAAATTATTCAAGATCTAGATCATGAGCATGTTATTTAAAGGGCTGAAAAAATAGATAAGTAATAGCCTAGAATTTATTCAAGATTTGGGTATGGTTAGGAAAATGACATCGGCCTTAATAAAAAAATCCCAGTCAAACAAAAATATTGGATAATATTCAAGTACTTAAGAGTGGATGCCAGCCGAACGTAACAGAGTGTGCGTTATTCGTAAAGATCGTGGCAGTGGTGTTCGTAATGTGGATCGTAGCAGTGCCTAGAGGCCCTAGACTATTCGTATGGTGGATCTCGCTATAAATAAGTTGTTAATAAGGTGGATTGTAGCTGTGTACAAGTTATTCAAAACGTGGATTGCAGCCGTGTATAAGATATTTGTAAGGTGGATTCTGGATCGCGACAGTGCTTAAATATTTTGTAAAGAGGGCCGTAGCCTTGCCTTTGTTTTTCATAAGTTGGATCTTATAGTAGTTTGACAGACTAGTGAGAGTCTTGACGAAAAGACGACCGAAACAAACCTGACTTTATTCAAACGATTTAGCAAGCTTATATATAAATGGTTGAGGGTAACAATGGTATAAAACTTTGATAATTTGAAACATGCGATGGAAAGCTTAAACAGATTTTTTATTTTCGATGAGAGTGAGAGAAAAAAAACCAATGTATGAAACACACTTGCATTCCAATAGCCTAAGAATGAGTTACTTGAAAGATGGACTGTAGCAGAGAATAACTTATTCCAAATGGGGATCATAGCAGCAATCAAGTTATTTGTAATGTGAATCATAGCAGCATTTAAGTAATTCGTAATATGGATCATAGCAGCATTCAAGTTATTTGTAATGTGAATCATAGCAGCATTTAAGTTATTCGTAATGTGGATCATAGCAGCATTCAAGTTATTTGTAATGTGAATCATAACAGCATTTTAAGTTATTCTTAATGTGGATCATGGCAGTGCCAAAGTTAGTTGTGAGTTGTATTATTGACGTGAATAAGTCATTTGTAAGCTGGATTATAGTTGGCAATAGATTATTTATAAGGTGGATCACAGAAGCATTCAAGTTATTCCTAACGTGGTTCGTAACCGTGAATAAATTATTTGTAGGGTGGACTGTGGTTGTTAAATAGTTATTCGCAAGGTGGATCGTTACTCTGAATAGGTTATTTGCGAGGTGGATCATAGCATGCCTAAGTTATTCATAAAGTGGGTCGTAGCTATAAATAAGTTACACCTAAGTTTAAACATAAGCAGTGCCTAATTAATTCGTAATGTAGATTGTATCAGTGAATAAGTTATTCATAATGTGGACTGCAGTCATGAATAAATTATTCATAAGGTAAATCACAGCCATGAATAGTTATTCATAAGGTGGTTGTAGGGTTATGTTAATGACTTTAAACGTTGTGGTATAAGTCTTTCTGGTATTCGGATTTCACTCGGTCTTCCTGAGGTGTTCAAATTGCAGCCATTCAACTTTTAATTATGTTATGTAGTTCTCAACACCTTACAACGTAAACACAATAGGTAACAAATTTAGTTTCATAATTGTACCTTCCTCCCTCGTCTTTCTTTATCACTTTGAGTTTGACCATGTGAGCTTGAACTTGTGCTAAAACACTTACTACGATTATTGGGAAAACAGCCTGAATTTTAAAATTCGCCATGCTGTTGCAATTTACTTCTAAACAATACCTGCATATTATAATTTATGAATTTTCGGTGACTTCCACTTTTGATTAATATAAGCAGAATATATTTAAACCATCTTTAGTTGGTTTTTGCATCTAGAAATTATTTTTCACAAATAATAGGTCATATTACAGACAATCCATCACCAACAACCATTTAGATAATTTCAACTTCATATGGTTTCCAGGTTCCCTGCATTCTTCATAAATGAACCGTCTGGACACGGATGAAAACCAGTGAACATTCCTTTTTAATATAGTCTACGGTAAAAACACGCAGCAAGTCTTGATTAATAATAAGGGAATCCAAGGAAAAGTTAGCTGATATTGGTACCTTTTGATTAATCTTTAGGTATGGTAGTTAAAAACTGACGGCTCATAAGGAGCCTTGGGTGATTAGTATGGTTTATCATAAAATTCCGTAGACTTTAAATTCAAGGCAGGTCAGGAATGTCTACTTTATTACCTCCGCCAACGAAGTTGGAAGGTGGTTATGTTTTACCACCTGTTGGTGATTTCGTGTTTGTTTGTTTGTGTGTGTGTGTGTTTTTCCTGGCTACCATTATAATGGTAGAGTAATGAAATTTCCAATTCTTAATTATTATGTAAAAAGCTGGAAATTATTAAATTTTGGAGTGCCAAGGTCAAAAGTCAAGGTCACGGTCAAGCAAAATGTCCAATTTACGTAATCAGCCATAAGTTTGGACATCGTTGGCACAATTTCAAACTTGGTTCATATTTTAGTGCATGGAAATCCACGCCAATTAACATATGTTACAGTCAAAGTCGAGCAAAAGGTCGAGAAAATAAGCTACCACGGCGGAGGTCTGCGCTCTACTCAGAGCCCGTGAAGTTACTTTAAAACAATAATAATGTGGGAGAAAGATCTTAAATTTGACTTAAAATTTTTAGGGCGACTTGAAAGGGTCTTTGAAACCTAAGAATTTACCCTAAAATGAGACTACCCGTACCATACACTGACGAACTTCTGGCGATCACCCAAACAATTATTACGATCTTAAAATCGTAACGATTCGGGGTCGAAATCGTTAAAAAGGGTAATTGGGCGTTACGAGGTCAGGTTGGGTCACTCTATGGGTAATGAAATGCCAATTGAGTCCTTGACTTTTAGATTAATATTACAGCTGTGTGTGCACGGCATTTTTTCCATCCAATACTTAATATAAAGATAAACTAATTGCAGATATTGTTTTTTTCACTTTTAAATTAAAACAATCATATGATATGGATAGATAATTCTTTAATATTAGGATACAGGGGAAATTGGGTGAATTATTTTAATAGGTTACACTAACTGTATTTTCCTTTAATTCTCAAATCTTGGTTCAGCTTTTCTCATTTCCTAAATGACGCCTTTGGGTTATCTCTCTCTCTCTCTCTCTCTCTCCTCTCTCTCTCTCTCTCTCTCTCTAGTTATACATTATTAAAACAGTGAGCCATCCAACTCTCATCAGCCTGAGACCTGTAAAAACATACTTTTTTAATCTTTTTTTTTGTAGTACTAAAAAAATAACATTTGAATTATTTTCCAGAGCTAAGAACTCCAATTTACTGCAATTAATATACAATATATATATATATATATATAATATATATACAAAATTCCATCCAGGTTATCCGTGCCCTACCACTTCTAAAAACAGTACCTGAATATGTTACTTCACGCTTCAATTATTATAAATTTATATTTTACGGACGTCTAAAATCGAAGACATCTCTCGAGACAAACTGAGCTCCAGTTAGTTTCCATGTTGAACGTTTCACTATTATTATTATTATTATTATTATTATCATTATTATTATTACTAGCCAAGCTACAACCCTAGTTGGAAAAGCAAGATGCTATAAGCCCAAGGGCTCCAATACGGAAAAATAGCCCAGTGAGGAAAGGAAATAAGGAAAATAAATAAATGATGAGAACAAATTAACAATAAATCATTCTAAAACTAGCTCACCAATGATTGTTACGTAATTGAGTATGAAAGGTTTGAAGGTTAATGAATGGCAGAGGCAAGGGTCAGTGACATTGCCCTATCAAGCAGAATAATGCCCATATATCCATATGTCAGCGCCCAAGCACCCTCTCCACCCAAGCTAGGACCAAGGAGGGCCAGGCAATGGCTGCTGATGACTCGGCAGATAGACCTATAGGCTTCCCCAAACTCCCCATCCTTAGCTCACAAGGATGGTGAGGTTGCAGCGACCAAAGAAACTAACGAGTTCGAGCGGGACTCGAACTTCAGTCAGGTGGTTACCAGATTATACTGTATATATTATGGAATTGTTGTATGGATGTTTCAAGTGAACGAAACAAAAGCTATGCAATGAAGATAAACTGCGTAATATCTAGTGGAGGGTAGACCTGTTATTCTGAGAAGTATGGAGATCAGCAGAAGTAATAACAACTATAATATAGGAGAAGTGGTTCGGTAATGTGAAGAGAATGGATGACAATAGGTTAATAAATATAATCTAAATTTCATAAGCGCTAGAAATCAAAAGGAGACGAAGACCGTGAAAGGGTTCGAAGATGATGAGGAAGGAGTAATGGAATGCATAGGGTTGAATGGTGCCATGTAAGTATGAGCTTCGACAAAATACTGATGAGCCTCCTGTGTAGATGTGTGAAGCGACTAATGGTGAATAAGTTTTGCTGTTGAGGGATAAATACGGCCAAGTGTCGTGTTGTTCTGTGGAAACACCATTTTTTAGGGTAAATATCATATACATACTGCATATGTGTATGTATGTATATATATATATATATTATATATATACATATACATATATATATATATAATATTTATATATATATATATATATATATATATTTATACAAATATACATATATATATGTATGTGTATATATATTAAATATATATATATATATATATATATAGATATATATATATATTATATATATATACACACACACACACACACATATATATATATATATATATATTTATATATTAACATGTGTGTATATATATTATAGATATATATATATATATATATATACACACAGACACACGTGTATATATATTATATTATATATACACAGACACACGTGTATATATATATATATACAGAGAAGTATGGATAACAAAAAAAACCATTTGAATACGAATATTTAATACAGATATAAAGCTAGCTGACAGAGAGAGAGAGAGAGAGAGAGAGAGAGATGGATGATATGGGCTCAATGTTTTATTCATGCCTCGCATAAGAATTCAAAAACCAACTTCAAGAGGCTTGAGAAAATACACCAACGGTAGGTTCCTTAAGTTATGCGTGGGTGTGTGGATAGGAGAGGGGGGGGGGGGGTTGGAGGGGTATTTGTAGAGGTGGGAGGAGGGGGGGGGTTAATAGGTGAGGCGGAATCACTGTCATTAACTTTAAAGGGTGGGGTAGTGAACAGACGAAGTTAACTTTAACATGGATATGTATACTGTACGTAATTACCTCCGCCAACGAAGTTGGGAGGAGGTTATGTTTTCGCCACTATTTGTCATTTTGTTTGTGGACAACTTCCTGGCCACAATCTTACTCATAGAGTAATGAAACTTTCAGGGATTAATTCTTATGTTTTGACGTGGAAGTGATTCAATTTTAAAAGTCCTAGGTCAAAGATCAAGGTCAATGTCGAGCAAATGGTCGAAAGAATTACTCTAACTCTAACCCTAATTCCCACATGGTTATCATACAGACTTAAAATACGCCTACGCTACGGTCTACACTGATTCTGGAAAAGGCAAGCTGGTTTCGATAAATAATCAGCCGTGGCGGAGGTCTGCACTCTCAAAGTGCTTTTCTAATTTACTTTGTTTGGAATAACGATTTATAAAGCGTTTTTTTTTATCTTAATTCACTTGTCAATAATGTGTCAGAATAAAATTTTTTCTAAGATTTTAAGATAAAATGTAAAAGAAAAAAAAAATTAAGTGTTATAAATGTATTATAACTCATGACATACTAATCTTCATTTGGATCAGTATTTAGACGCATGAGCCCTTTAGAAAAGACTCACAAATTAAAATTTAATTTTATGTTTTTTTCTACAAATTCTCTTTGTAATAAGTACTTAATCACTATTAATAACATTGTAGCAGATAATCACAATTATCATCAGATTAAAAAGTGACTCCCTGCCACTATCAATAAAGTTCAAGTCATAAAATATAAAAGCTATCCTCATTTCAACAGATAATTACCATCAACAATTTAACGAACACCTGATGCTAATAACTTATACACAGAAAAATACTCTCTTTCATTATCTGATTACAGGATGCTGGGGAGAAACGCGTGCGTTTAGCCATTACAATCTGATTTCCAACGTCATGAAAACATTTATCAGTAATTAGAAGGAAAATTAGAAACAGCATTTGCATATATTGAAGCATAAACTTAATCGCGTGGGTAGAGTTAATTGCTAATTGCCAAAGAATTAAAAAAGTCTTTTCACGCCAATGTAATCAGTAGTTATTAAGAGGTTAATATTAAGTTAGGGAGTCATGGATTGGCTGGACTCCATCAAAATCTCTTTCCTGGAAGTAACAAACCACACACACACACACACACATCAAGAGCGCGCGCATAGGTTCCCACTTTCCTGACTACAACCCGGCAGTTTCGATAATTTGTGGGGTATTATGGTTTCAGAGTGTAACTCGCGGGGTAACCCCTGTCCCCAGGGAATGACTACTCCCTCTCCTACAACCCGAGCTATGTGGAGAGACCGATCAGCTATACGTCTGCCAATGCCGCTGAGCTTGACAGGATATATATACACATACATACCACACATATGTATGTATGTAATAATATATATATATATATATATATATATATATACATATATCCATAGTGACACGTAGCTCTTTCTTATATAGGGGATATTCAACGAATAGATCGTAAGAATACAAAGAATAATTTTGATCAAGATAAAGAAAATAAGTGAATCATAACACTTTCTTTCATAAAGCAAATGAGCGTTCACATATAAAAAAAATAAGCACTGTATGATGCGACATGAATGAATAAAGAGAAGAATTAAGAAATTTTTTGGATAGAAATAAAACTATTCAGAATAGACAAGAGAATTCTAATATAAATCTAACTTTTAAAAAATTGTTTTTATTTGGTCGCTTTCTTTACTTATTTTCAGGGGATTAGTAATAATATTGCAATGAACTGCATCATTAAAGTCTCATTAACATCATAAGCAAACCGTAAGAGGGGCTGAGAATAGATAAATGTACGACCCGCAAGGAAAAAACTAAAACTTTTACAAGAAAAATGGGTGAAAGTGTTCGTGGAAAAAAGTAATTATCTTTCAAAATGCATTGTGAAAAAAATGCAAGACTAAATACTGCAGGTTCATAAAATACCGCAGTATTCTTCCACGCTCAAATATCCTCTCTTTAGTTTTAGATTTTTTCTTTTAGTTAAAAGATGAATGATCTGCATTGCTCAATAAAAAAAAAAAAAACGAGTTCAAAATCATAAATTGTTAAATTACTGATATATAATTTTCATGCTATAGCTTGCTTTCAATATCATTATTACCAACATTATTGGCATTACTATTATCACTACTAATGTCGTTATCATTCATATCCTCCCCCAATGTCACTTAACATTTAGTGGGTCTATCCTGTAACAACCAAAATCCCTCATCTCTCTCTCTCTCTCCTCTCTCTCTCTCTCTCTCTCTCTCTCTCTCTCAACTGTAATCCTAGAAGAATATCTCTATCCATGCACATATGTACGTGATGCCCACAAGCCACAGGTCATATAATAAATAAAATTTTATATCGGTATCAATACAAAATACATTAAATGCAGCTGCTTTTAGTCCACTGCAGAACAAAGGCCTCAGACATACCCATAGTCATGTCTGGGGTTACGCCATTTTCATCAACACGCTGGACAATTGCGGACTGGTAATAGTGGAGATTTTAGTCTCATCGCTCACAGCAAACCAACCAAGTATGGGTGGCCATGATTACTATGGCTTTTCTGATCATGTCGATACACAAATCCTTTCACCATAAGGTATCCCCACTCCGAAATAACATCGAATGCTCAAATATCTTTCAATCTTTGCTCTGCATTTTTCGCTGAGCAATCAGATTCATACTAAAGTAATTATCTATAATTACCTTCACGAGGAATTCATTTAAAAATCTATCCCCTTAGCATTTGAGATCTAAATCATGCAAATTTCATCAACCTGCATCAAAGATAAACGTTAAATAAATAAGCAAAAACCAATTTAAATTTCTGATCTAAAACAGAATACAGATCAAATGAAACCGAATTAAAACTAACGAAATAAATGACTGAAACCGAATGAAAATAAAACATCAACTTCAAGGGGATTAAAACCAATGATATGTATTTCTTGTATAAACTATAACCAGACCCTATTCCATTGAATGAAGCTGAAGACCCAAGAAAAACAAAAAATTGCATGCCAGCGTCAATAGCCATTCGACAACCAGAGATAACAGCGAGAGATAAGTTACTATCAGATCAAACAGGAATTTTCCCAATTATCTGAAAGCCTCAATTAACTTTCTCCCTTAAAAATTGCGAAAGGGAAAGGGATCTAGCCAATAACCTCTTATCGCTTTTCAGGGTAAAATGGTTTATTGACGTCCGCGGACACCCTTATCGCATATCCACTCCCGCAGTTTAACCAAACAGGGAATGTAAACAAACAAGAGATGCAAAAGTGAGTTTGATTTATCTCCAAGTGGATGTGGCATCAGATATTTACATTGATCAAGTGATCTTGGGTTCTATTGCATTCGGTTGATGTAAGTCACTGATATTGCGACTCCCAAAATTTATCTTCTCTCGTTATTTTCATTACCATATTTTGAAGAGGATAATTCGTTAATTACTATTTAAAGATTTTATCTGGAATTGTGAGATGATCACATTATTTTTACCTCCACCAACGAAGTTGTAAGGAGATTATGTTTTATCCCCTGTTTGTGTGTTTGTTTGTGAACAGCTTCCTGGTCACAATTTTAATCGCACAGTAATGAAACTTGCGGGGATTAACTGTTATGTAAAAACAAGAAAATAATTATATTTTGGAAGGTTAAGGTCAAAGGTTAAGGTCACGGTCAAGCAAAATGTGCAATTCACGTAATCAGCCATAAGTTTGGACATCGTTGTCACGGAGACGTCAAACTTGGTTTATATTTGTGTATGAAAATCCAACCCAATTAATAGATGTTACGGCCGAAGGTCAAGGTCGAATCCTAGGTCAAGGTCAAGATAAATGTCAAATTCTCGTCATCAATCATACGGCCACAATATTGATCATAAAGTAATGAAACTTGAAGGGATTTTAAGCTGTTTTGTAAAAAGCTAGAAATTATTAAATTTTGGAAGGTCAGAGGTCGTCACGGACGAGTATACCGTCCATATCACGTAATCAACCATACGTTTGAACATCCTTGTCACAAACTTCAAAAATGGTTGATATTTGAGTGTATGAAAATCCACGCCAACGAGAAATAAGCGGCCGTGGCAGAGGTCTTCACTCTAATGAGTGACCCTCTAATCCTGAATGTTATACCAGTAAATGAAAGGTTTATTTCTTTATTGATGATTTCTAAATTATAAATATGAAAACAACACTATGCCTGATAAAATTATCAATATTTTTTTTTTCATACGAATGAATTACGCCCATATTTATTGGAAGATACACAGTGAAGGAAAACTGTTGTTTGTTATAGCAAAATCAATTTGCATTGTTATGAATTACTTTCATAAATTATTTCTACATTTCTCGTTAACATTTTTAATTCTGTATAATTCATCGGTGCCAGTAACACCACTTCAATAGTATATATATATATATATATATATATATATATATATATATATATATATATATATATATATAATTATATATAATATATATATACATATATATATATATATACAATATATATTCATATATATATATATATATATATATATATACATATATATATATATATATATATATATTATATATATATATATATGAATATATATTGTATATACATATATATATATATATATATATATACTGTATTCTCTCATACCTAATTGGACCTGGATAGTGAACTTCACTGAACAATTGTAGTTTCCCACATTCCTTTTAACACTGGAATTTATCCCTTATCTTTTACTGAGGATCCTTCCATTTTTTAACTCCTACAACATTATTACATTTTTCTAGCCATGTATATATATAAACTATATATATATATATATATATATATATATAATATATATATATATATATATATATAGTTTATATATATATGAATATATATAATTTACATATATATGTATATATGTATATATATTCTATTCAATATATATATTTACATATATGTGTGTGTCAGGTGTGTATACATTCATATATATAAATAGGCATAAATAATTCATAATAAATATAATATAAAATTGCATATGTAAATACATAATCATATACATAATATATATATATATATATATATATATAATATATATATATATATATATAATATATAATATATACACACGTGTGTATACTGTATGTTCGTTTAACCATAAACTGAAATGCACCTTTTGTTTTGACCACTCTCCCCCCCCCCCCCCCATTTTGCCCATTTCCTCCAAGACACGGCAAGATTACAGCATTAAGTCGCCATTGATGTTGACTTTGGCATAAAATAAACAAGGGAAGTTATTTGGCAGGACATAAAACCTCAACGTTCATTCCGTCGTTTATCGTTTCTGTGATGGCCGCCTTTAAAGCCAGCTGGGCATTGTGGCATTTCCACGCAGTATTATCTTTAATATTCGAGACCTTTCTCCCTCGAAAGAACAACTAGAAAGAAAAGTTGTGAGGACGTATATTCCTTCTCATCTTTAGCAATGATCTCGCCCGTCTCGATTACTAATGGTGTGGTTTCGTACAATGCAGGATCATTGGATGGGAATGCAAAGTTTTTGGGATGTTTCGCATACAGACAGAAAAAATAATCAGCGTCAAAAAAAAAAAAACCTTTTGATGTAAATCTGTTTTGTTTTTTTTTTCCTTTGTGTAAACATTCGGTACTAGCGTACGCAACCCGTAAAAAATGGCGGTATATATTTAGATAGATATACAAACACACCTACCAAGGTATGACTACTTCCTCTCCCCCTAAACAAAGGAGGATATTTGAGCGTCATCGAGATATATATATATATATATATATATACATATATACATACATATAAGGCGAAAGCAGATATATATATATATATATATATACATACATACATATGGCGAAAGCAGACATGTGTGATTGACACTGAATATGAGCAAAACTAAGGTAATATTCATTGAAAATGCAAATGTATCAAAAATAATAGTAATGGACGAACCTCTGGAGATTGTTAATGAATATTCGTACTTAGAACAGACAGCAAGTGTTTCCTTAGGACATGAGACCGAAATTAAAAGAAGGATAAGCATGAGATAGGAAACCTTTGGTAACCAAAATGAGATTACGGAAGGTAAAATGCCACTCTCTCTAGAAAAAAATCTATTTAATAAGAAGGCCCCACCAGTTTAAACAGAAAAAGAACAACACGGATAAGAGGAGAAGGCTAAAGTAGAGGATATTCTAAAAACACATAAGTAATATAATGAAAATGACAGATAATAGATGGACATCAAGAATAACAAAATGGGTCCCTTGATATTATAAAAACCAAAGCAGGGGAAGGAAGCGATAACGATGGATTGACGAACTAAGAAAGTTTGCGGGTGTGGACTGGCATAGAACAACCATAAATAGACGCAAGTAAAAGAACATGTCTGAGAACTTTGTTCTGCAGTGGACTAGTAACAAATGATAATATATATATATATATATATATATACATACACACACACGCACACATACACACACACACACACACATATATATATATATATATATATGCTCTTTATTATATAGGGGAGATTAAT
>NC_090754.1:48864309-48869309 GCF_036898095.1 Palaemon carinicauda
AGAGAGAGAGAGAGAGAGAGAGAGAGAGAGAGGGGGGGGGCCTCCTTCGGATATAAATTGCTTCACAACCTCAAATAGTGTAAATATTTGCGATGTTAACAAATATTTTGACTTTTCCTTCGAAAGATGGATGCAGTACACTGCGGCACAGAACTAAACTGTTAAGAAAAAGGGATTTTGATAAAACGTTAGACAGGAAGAGGTCAGGTTTTCATGTTTTATTAGCAGTGGGGAACTTAAAAAATATATACAATGTAAACGGATGTATAGACGTTCGTTATAAATATCCTGGTAAGTTCTCTTTAGACAGAACAGCTTCTCAAAGTATATATTCTCCCTTTAAAAGTAATTTAATGAAAATACAGAGATTTTCTATATTTTAGTCACTTCACTATTTTCAGTTGAAAGACTTAAAAAATTTTTACCAACTCCAAAAGATAGCAATTTCTTTTGATAGAATTATCAAAAAGATCGATGAACCTCATTACCTGGTTACATTTCATTTACTCAACCCTATTATTAGTAAAAGAAAAATAGATTTTAAGAATCTAGTAATAATGTTACCACCCCGTCTATAAATTTGATTAGATGTAAAAAATGCTTAGTTATTTTATATAGGAGAAACATGTACGAGTTTAAAATAAAGTATCTCCAAACATGAAAAGGCTGTATGTTTCTGTGACAGAAACAATGTCATCAGGATTCATCGTTGGGACAATGACAATAGGGTCGACTTCAATTTCATTGAAGAATGCTGAACATTCGTTTGTTAACAAATTGAATACCAATGACTATAACCCTTTGTTAAGGTGGACTAGAGTACAATGGACATTTAATCCATGAGCTATCAAAGAATTTGATAACTTAGTATTCATGGCCTGGTGCTGGGACTAGGGAGATCCTTCAGTTCCAAGATCCAACTGGGAGGGATAACTCCCTCTGTAGCCCTATACACTTATTCCATTAAAGCTTGAGTTTATTACATATCTGATACATCTTATAAACTTGTTTTTTTAAATGCTACAATTGGAATTCTTTTTTTAAGTTTTCAATCCGAGCTGATTTTGTTCTTTGGAGGTCTAAATAATACTAATAATAGTACTGGTAATAACAAATGTGAGCAACGTGATTTAGAGGTAGAGTACTGCCATCGATTGCATAACCTCTGTGGATGGATCTTGGATTGCCACCCATAAGTAGATATAGCTGGCAGCCTCCTTCAAAGGACTTGCCCTACGATGGAGAAGCTAAAACTAAGATGAAAATAATGAAAAAAAAAAAACATTCATAAGCGACAACTGAATTATTAATTTCTTCACTGTAATTTTAAAATCTTATCATTCCAAAATTTCCTTCACCTATTCAAAATTATATAATGATTTGCCAAAGTAAATATATTTCTAATTCATTTATCCTTTAATATAACTGCTTAAAGACGAGAGAGAGAGAGAGAGAGAGAGAGAGAGAGAGAGAGAGAGAGAGAGAGAGAGAGAGATTACATCTTAAAATTCTTTGCATGCCAAATAACCTGCGATCGTTTAGCGCTCGTTTATAACCCTGTATAGAGAAAGAGCAAAAGAGAGATATAATTCAGTGAAAAACCTTCTTAACACAGACACGAATCTCCCAGTTACATTTGTGTGTGTTTGTTTGTTTGTTACCCAGCACAGAGACCAGGGTTGCCAGGTTAGCCTTTTTCTGGCGAAAAAAACTCCAAAATTTGGACTTTTTCGTGCTAGATACCTGAATTTGGCCTTTTTGGAATTGGTTATCCTTTAATGCTATATTTTCGGCCTTTTTCTACTATTAGCTTGGCCTTTTAAAGCTGCAGTTGATCAGACGCTGGCTTTTTCTCATTTGAAAAACCTGGCAACCCTGACAGAGACACAGATCCTCCTTCTCGATATCGTTCTCATATACATTTTTATATGTATACAAAAGAGTCGCCAGTGGGAAAATTACAAAACTTTTTTCATTAGAGACGCGTAGAGCTGCGCCTACCAGCACGCTGGCCCCAAAAAAAATATAGATTTATTTGTTTTCATTGTTGTTAACACATCTTTTCAGAAAAGGAAAAACAAAAAATGAGATATGCTTCGTTCTACGAAGAAAAAACTTACTTTTTCTTCATCTCTCGGAAGAGAAAACATATTTTTCTCTCATTTCTTCGCGAGCTTAAAAAGTAGGACGACTTATGTACGCATGATTTTGTGCAAACTTCAAAACTGAGGGAAGTTTTTCCATGTCTCACTCACCCCCCTAACCCCCAGACCCACCTTCATGCCCAATATTCCTAGCCAAGCACACTTTTCATCATTATTACTATCACCGCCATCATTATTTTTCATTATCTCGTTCAATCTTTCATCATCGTACACCACTGGATTCGAACATTCTGCAACTACGTACTGCAAGTCTTTCTTTAGTCATTTTACGCTTATTATCGGTCCTGTTTTTATGCGTTTGTGTTTAAGACCAGTACTGTTTTTGCGTTTATGACCATTACTGTTTTTGTGTTTATGACCATTACTGTTTTTGTGTGTTTGTTAATGACCAATTGTGTATTAGCGTTCATGACCAGCACTGTTTGTGTTTATGACTGGTATTGTTTTTGTGATATTGTTTATGACCAATTGGGAATTAGTGTTTATGACCAGTACTGTTTTTGTGTATTTGTGTTCATCACTAGTACTATTTTGCCGTGTTTATTTATGACCAATTGCGTTTTAGAGTTTATGACCACTACTGTTTTTGTGTATTTGTGTTTAAGGCTAATACTGTTTTTGTGTGTTTGTTTATGACCACTAGTGTATTAAGTGTTTATGACCAGTACACTTATTGTGTGTTTGTGTTTATGACTAGTACTGTTTTGTGCGTTTGTGTTTATGAGCAGTACTGTTTTTGTTTATGACCAGTACTCTTATTGTGTATTTGTGTTTATGACTAGTACTTCTTTGTGCGTTTGTTTATCACCAGTACTGTTTTTGTGTTTATGACCAGTACACTTATTGTGTGTTTGTGTTTATGACCAGTACACTTATTGTGTGTTTGTGTTTTTGACCAGTACACTTATTGTGTGTTTGTGTTTATGACAAGTGCTGTTTAAGTGTTTATTTATAACCAGTACCTTTTTAGTGTGTTTGTATTTATGACCAGTACTGTTTATGCGTGCTTGCGTTTAAAGGCCGTTCATGAATGGTAGAGTCAATGGCGTCTGTTATTTGTGTAAATATGTATATACATGTATGCATGTATGTATATGTATATATATATATATATATATATATATATATATATATATATATATACATATATATATATATCATTATATACTTATATGTCTATATATATATGAATATATAAATATATATCTATATGTCTATATAATATATATATATATATATATATATATATATCTATATATACATACATACATATATATATATATATATATATATATATATATACATATATATATCTATATATATATGCATATATATACAGTATATATATATATATATATATATATATATATATATATATATATATATATAGGCCTGTAGATGGGAGTGACAAGACTACATAACAGAATGCTGGTCTTCAAGCTCGCACAAGTTAAATTCACGTTAATATCAGCATATACGTATATTATCTTGAAAACCTAATGCAATAACAATTAAACAGTAAATAACTACGAAGAATTTAATTACAGACACTTCTTGTCACATGATAAAAACCCTTTATGTAATATAATATGTCCTTATTATTCTCTCTCTCTCTCTCTCTCTCTCTCTCTCTCTCTCTCTCTCTCTCTCTCTCTCTCTCTCTCTCTCTGTCGTCGGGTACGAAGGAAACTTCTTAGAATTTCATCAAAGTTCCGCTCTACATCTCTCCGACAGTCTTCAAGCCAAGAAGGCCGTGTTGGGAGCGGGGATAGAAGGCCAGAGAACTTAATCGAGAGAAGGATTTCCCAAAGAGGATTTCATTCAGGATCCTACACAACCGTTAAAAGAAAAAAAAATCCTTATTGTCCTCCAGGTGTTTGGCTACAGATCTTTGACGCCAAGAAGCAAGAGAAAGGTAATGTTAAATGCCACAATAAGGAGATGAGGGAAGCAGAAAATGAGGATAAAATTAAGGTGCATAGAATTAAGAGGAGACATACGGATAAGGAGGGATAGAGAAGGGAGAGGCAGACAGCATGCGAAGGAAAATATTAATCAGGAAGTAAGAAGTACCAAAAATAAGAGAGATAGGCAAGAATAAAGTTGCTGTGGCCTGATTGGTAACGTCTCTGCCTGGTGTTTGCCAGTCGGGGGTTCGAGTCCAGCTCAGACTTGTTTGTGCCATTAGTGTCTGCAACCTTACCATCCTTGTGAGATAAGGTTGGGGGGTATGGGGGAGCCTATAGGTCTATCTGCTGAGTCATCATCAGCCACTGCCTGGCCCTCCCTGGTCCTAGCTTGGGTGGACAGGAGGCTTGGGCGCTGATCATATATTATATGGTCAGTCTCTAGGGCATTGTCCTGATTGCTAGGGCAATGTCACTGTCCCTTGCCTCTGCCATTCATGAGCGACCTTTAAACCTTTAAAACGGCATATAGCATGATTTCGAAACAGGGATGAGGGAGATAGGGGTGGAGAAGATTAATGGGAGTGATAAAAATAAGGCAGTAAGCAGAAAGCATCAGAAGAGGACGAAAGGATAAGGAAGGTAGAGGTACAGAGCACAATAAAGACAAGATAAATTAACAAAGATAAAAAAATTACTATATATATATATATATATATATATATATATATATATATATATATATATAACCATAATGAAGAAAGATGCAAAGATGATGAGAAAGGGAAACAAGGATAAGAAAGGTAGAGGTAGAGGGAATAGAGATGACGAGGGGGCAGGCGTAGAACATGAAAACGGCAGAGATATGAAGGAAGAAAGAAGAGGTTCATGATCCAAGAATGTCTCCCGATTTATTAAAATAAAATTC